>NW_026886716.1:0-80789 GCF_032173495.1 Musca vetustissima | reverse complement strand
GTCCGCCCGTCCGTCTGTCCATTATAATTTGTAAACACGATACAGGCCACATTTATGGACCAATCTTCACGAAATTTTGGATGTAGAATGGGTTCTGGCCAATGAAGACCCCTATTGTTTTTGGAAAAGATCGGTTAATATTTAGGGGATGAAATGGACCAAAAACTTTATTTTTGTCTGATTTTCTGGTCGCTCCAGAGGCCGCAATTATGGCCCAAACACCGCGATTTTTTGCATGGAGAAGGGGATCGGGCCAAAGAATAAGCATGCCTGTTTTGATAAACATCGGTCAGTATTTAGGGGGTCAAATGGACCCCAACTTTTGTGTGCAAAATTACAAAATTTGTATTCTATTGCTTATATATTTGCCCCTGAAGGACCTAGACTAGACCAAAAATTTGATAGTATGTGCAAGAGGAGTGGTTGACCTTTAAATTGTTACCAATTTTATGATCGTATGTACTCAGATGTGGGAGCTACACTCAAATATTTACAGGTCCTTTCGTATTCAGTCATTATTTAGTAACCCAAAACCACACTAGAGGGCGAAAATATAGCGCTGATCGCTTTGAAAATTTCCATGAGATTCCTGTTATGATCAAGGACAACGTTTATAATTTTCGGTGATGATCACATAAAAAATTTGGGGATGAAGTGGACCGAGAACTTAACATTTTGTGTTATTTTTTTTTTTTTTTTTTTTTTTTTTTTGAGTCGATCTACAGGCCACAATTGAAAGCCCAACATCACAACATAACCCACGGTAAAGAGAATCTGGACAAGTATAGCCCTCTTCTACTGAATATTAGTAATATTTGTTGACCTTTAGTCAGGTTTCAAGAGGGTGCAAATAACGCAAAGTTAGATTTTCGTCCGACTATACTGCTCCGCTCACTGGTTTTTGTCATTATTACTCTAGGGGAGCATTATTACTCGGACATCGACATAGTCAGTCGTATTGAGCTGCAGCGTCTACGGTGGCTAGGCCATGTTGTGCGGATGAATGAAAATGCCCCAGCTCAAAAGGCATATAAAAATGAGCCTACTGATGGTTCCCGTAGAAGGGGAAGGCCACGAATTAGATGGAAAGACCAAGTAGAAAACAACATCTTGGAATGTGGTCTTCCAAATTGGTGGACTTGCGCACAAGACCGACGCGCTTGGAAATCTTTTTAAGCTCGGCTTATGGAACAGCCGTTCTGTAACAAGCCAGCTAAGTAAGTAACTACTCTAGGGGAGCAATTGTCAAAGAAATTTCCTCCAGGCTTGTGGTTTAGCTCTGCAGAAAATAAAATTTTATTCGTATTATATATTGACCTCGTATATATTAACTTTGTCATTATATTTGCAACACTTCGAAATGTTTATCGGAGATCCCATTAATTATATATGCTTTTGATAAGAATTCTATACAGATTTAGTCACGACGGTCTATTAAAATCGCAAATGAGCTCGGAATATTTATGCTTTGAATACAGTCCGAAATCATTTAAAACGACGGCAGAAGGGCCGGTAAAATTTGTCGTTATAAGCAATATCACTCAGTGTGGTCGAAATTTCTGGAAACCGTCATTATAACCCAAATGTCACTAAAATCTGTGTCGTTATAATTGACTTAGACTGTACTGTACATGCATTGCTACTACTCCTTATTTGTTTGGTACAGAAAATGGGATATACCGCTCAAAACGTTTAGCGACGGTACATCCAAATTTCAGCATTTTGGGGATTAAAAACGAGTTGGGTGTAATTTGTGTTTCTCATTAGACAGCAAATCTTATTTTTGAAACGAATAATTTTTATACCCTCCACGATGGTGGATTGTACAATAAATGTATCAGCACATCGAAATATTGATAAGAATAAAAATCTATGTCGGTTTATCTATGTCGATTTATTTGAAATGTTGCACTGGCCTTGCTAGTGCATTGCTAGTCTTAGGATGGTTAGTATTGCTAATGGGGTATATAGGTTCACGTTTTGTTATAGCCCCCATACACCCCCACATATTCGTTGTTATGGAGATTTGTTTTACACATTTTCAACTGAATTGGCTGTAATTTCCTACGATTGGTTATCAAATCTTCCTAACGAAAATGATCAATATTGGTCCACTTTTTAGGGTAGCCCTCATATAATGGTACCCCTTAATATTCGGACTTTTGATGGTTTTGGACACATGTTTCTACCTAATTGGTTATGGTTTGTGCTATGGTAGTAAATTTTCCTACCAAATATTATAAATATTGGTCCATCTTTTAAGAAAGCCCCCCTATTAAAGCTACACCCAAATATCGGATATTGGTTCATTCCATACAACGCTACATCCTATATTTCGGTATTTTGGGGAGCTTGGACACGCGCTTCAACCAAATTATTTGTAATTTTATGTTTTCGATTTTCATTGAGAAGAAAATTTTCCTACCACAAATGATCAAAATTGGCCACAAATTTTCGAGTAGCCCCTATATGATGGCACACCCATTATTCGGAATTTTGGGCATGTTTTTCAACTGAATTCGCTCTAATTTAATTTATCAAATTCTAATGGGGTGTCAAATGTTTTAAACAAAATTATAAATGTCAGTTTAGGGTTTCTAATACTTCTCATAGAAGTGTACCGTCTCATTTTCGGTAGCCTCATTTTCCAACCGATGACACTGTAATCTGGAATAAAGGTTCTGAAAGGCTGGCTTATGTACAATTTGTGCTTTGTAGGTTGGAGTAAAAGTTATGCTTCTTTTTCGGTATTAATAAATGTTTAACCATTTTTCAAAAAATTTATTTTAGTGCTTAGATTTTATTGGAATCTACACTAATTGAAGAATATCCCTACCAAATTTCAAATGAAAATCTCAAGAACTTTGGAAGATAGCCGATAAAAAATCAAAGATCCACCATTTTGTCACTAAAAACAACAACCAAATTTTGGAAATACGTTTCCACGACAAAGGGGTCTACGATCCGAAACGACCCGAGACTTACTCGGCCAACGTCTGTCACCTCAACCCATTGTGTAAAAGCAATAGGGCTGCTACAACAACAACCAAATTTTGGAAATTATTTTTCTTCCCTTTTAAACCTTCAATTATGTATGTGTAAAGTTACAAACCTTAACATGCATTGGTATTCATTTACCAGCCAAATGAAAATCTTGAAATTTTTAAATCGAGAATGGGGGAGGTCCCATTAAGACAGACATGTAGATATTTCTAAATCAAATACAAATTGCCTGGAACGAGTTTGGTCCATAGTGTATATATGCTCATTAGTCTTAAGGGAGTTTGTCATGTTCAACATATTCAATCACGTGGACTTAAAAAAAACTAACTTGAATTTCGAGTGCTAAAAGAGCTTGATAAATCATGTTCAGTGTACATATTTTATACCCTACACAACTATGTTGTCAGGGTATTATAGCTTTGTGCAGTCCCAAAAGTTTTTAACGCCGCGAAATATTGGTCCTAGACCTTTAAGTATACCGATCGTCATATCTCGACTAGCTGAGTCGATTTAGACATGTGTGTCCGTCCGTCTGTCCATTATAATTTGTAAACACGATACAGGCCACAGTTAGGGACCAATCTTCACGAAATTTTGCATGTAGAATGGGTTCGGCCCAATGAAGACCCCTATTGTTTTTGGTAAAGATCGGTTAATATTTAGGGGATGAATGGAAAATATATCGTTGATGGCTTTGAATTGTTCCATGAGGTTCTAGTTATGGTCAAGGACAATGCCTATAATTTTCCGTGATGATCAGATAATAATATTGGAATGAAGTGGACTTAATTTTTTGTGTTTTTTTTTCAAGTCGATCTACAGGCCACAATTGAAAGCACAACATCACAACATAACACACGGTAAAGAGAATCTGGAATCTAGAGGGTGCAAATATCGCGAATTATTGCCCAAGCTCTGAATACAGAACAATAGAAAGTTAGATTTTCGTCGAAGTTGTGCAGGGTATCTTATGGTCGGCCCCGTCCGACTATACTGCTCCGCTCACTGGTTTTATTTTGTCTTCATTCCGCCATAAAAAATATATAAAATTGTTTAAGCTATATGATTTACAACAATATTTCTCATTCTCATCCGAAAAACGCTATCAAATATATAAAGACTATTCTTCATAAATTTGTAAACTCAAAAACTCGACCTATAGCGGATTTGTCTTTCTAGAGTCTGAATAAGAGCTTTCACACCTTCAGCAATCTTAATGCACAGTGGTTATTAAAGGATTCCCAATATAGAATGTTCTGCTTTGTTCTTTATAAAAAACTAGCTGGAACTGTGGCGCTTCGCTGCCGCCACTAAAGTCATTAACATAGGATAGTTCACGTAGAAAACTATTTGTATGTAGTTTAAATGCTAATATTTATTGATAGGATTGATATAGGTATTATGGTAGCCCCAATTACTCTTCCACTATATATATTTCGAATACTATTGCCGTAGCAGCTGGTTAATGTATACGTTATTTGATTAGATTCAATAGATTAGAAATACATGTTTTAATATTTAATATAATATTTAAATGTTTAATATAATCATTGACTAACAGTGGTATTATTAAAAACAAACTTGGCTTGACTTGCCTCAATAGGATTATACACTAATATATTTTCTACAATATTCACATGTTTTGCATTAATCGTTCAATTACCACCTACCTTTATGTCTGTATTCTCATATGATTCCCCATTATATGGCTGGGATCCCTTTACATTGTAATATTTTTAACGAAGCTAGATTTAGTCTTCTTTTTAACTCATGGTTGTATCATGTTCTTAACTGTACATTCAAGTCCGAAGATAGAATTTGTGGCTATTGAGTTAGTAGTTTTCTCTATAAATCCTCGAAATAATAGTTTTAGTAATATCAGTTTGATCAACTAAACTTAATTTCTCAAGTAATGGACACATTTTGTTTTCAGGTCAGCTATGATGATAACCCGCCACAGATTTCAGATTATTATAACTTTTAATCCATCATCCGCATTTCACTCTGGATTCATATTCGTTTTCTCCAATAGTGGTAGAATTATTAAAATTAAAAAAACAAGTTCAAAAACTGAAATGTTTTTTTTTAATGACAAAATGTAAAAAAAATGTCAATAATTTTTCATTTTACACAAATTTTATTCCAATTTGTATGAACATGACAATGGAGAGATAGAAAGCAGTAGAATTACTGAACAGGTGGCTATTATAATTACTGATAATAACGTAATAGGACAAAAAATTATGATTCGAAAATTCAAGATATGTGCATAGAACATTAATATTAGTTCCAAGGTATGATTACGGTTGATGCTATAACTCTTCATCATCGCGGAATTTTGGAAGTTTATTTTGCATATCTTACATTTACCAAAGCAAATTTTAAAGTGGGAATCTGTAACGCCCCTTAGGATATAAACATATCAGATTTGAGGTTACTTTTGATGCTATAACTCAACATTCACGCTAAATTGAAGTTTTTGTCTAGCCTACGATTTTTCCATCGGGTAGCATGAGGTGCTGTAAAATTCTCAGTAAAATCTGTTGAGCGGATTTTGACTAATCAAACAAAAATTTTATTTTCTCTGTATGTAAATTATTTAAGTGCAACGGGGAGTTCAATTTCCCCAATCGTACCACGCTCATTTTTGTATGGATGATGTGTATTTACACTTACATAATTCAGACAAATTTTGAAGAGGGTACATATAACCGTTCTAAAGATATACGCATATTACATGTACAGAAATTTCTATTTTATATATACAGATTTAACTCTAATGCAAATATAAATTTATTTTCATATACAATAGTTTTTTCAAGGTAATGACAATCCAATTAATTGTACAAAATTAACATATTTTGATAATTTTCCATAATTCACAATTAAGATATACGCTGCCGATTTTCGCCCAAAAGAACTACAAAGAGATGAAACCATAAAGGTTCAATATAAAATGTGTAGAAATGCTAATATCTTTCAAAATATATTTTGCAACATTTTCGCGGATTTGTCTCAAAATGTTCTTTCATTAAAACCTTTCCACTTCCATTACAGACTACTAACAGAAAACATAAGTCAAATCGGTCCAGCCGTTCCTTTAAAATAATTTTTGCAAGATTTTCGCGGATTTTTCGGAAAATTTCTTTCTTAATAACCTTCCCACTGTAATTACCGACAACTGAAAGAAATTTTGAGTCAAATCGGTCCAGCCGTTCTCAATTGATGCGTTAGTATACATTTTTCTTGCTCCTTTTTTATATATATAGATATGCCTGACTTTGTATTTATGATATCTGCTATATAACACATATCTATTTTTGATGCCTTTGTATTTGAAACGGTCCATAATAATAATCCCATCTAATTAAAACATTGAAAATAATTATTTCGTTTTCTCATAAATTTAATGTTGACACAATTAAAGTAGCTTTAAAATCACTTTATAATATTTTTGAATATGATAAAGCTACAATGGAAAAAATCCCACATGTTAGTTGATTTTTAAACGAAAAAACAACAACAACAAAAGAAACCACAAAAACCTAAACATGTGGGTGCCCATCGAAAAGAAATGGGCAACTGTTCAATGATTGTTTTGCAAAATGAGGGGTCTGTGTACAAAAAAATTGTTCGCGTAAAACTTATTATTATAAATACTCCAAACTAAGCGCACACACCTACATACACATGGACCGGACCGAGCCAAAGACGGGAGGAATTTGTTTAATTTTGTTGGTTTTCTCTGAATGAAAATAAAATGAGATGGAAGCATAATTAATATGCTCACTTTTAACTACTGCCGCAAGAAAAGTAAATGGAAACGCCAACATTGTTCTGCGGAGAACAGTTGTAGTAGTTGGCGTAGCTAAGAATAGCAAATCACTGTTTCAATACAAGCGAGGTCAATTTAATAATGCCATGATGAAAATGTGGGAAACTATATATATATTTTCATTGGAGAAACAATTCGTAAACATAAAAGGAGCCTATATTTGCATTGATTATAACCTTATCAAAATATAATATATCACTCAAGACTAAGACAACATTTAAAGTTAAAATTGTAACCTAATTTTTAATCATCGAGATATATCAATGAAAATATTCAAACTATCCTCGTTTCACTGTGTACTCAGTGTTCGTGGTGGCATAAAGTTGTACTCCAGCCGACAATGTCTGATTTAGTTGAAGTTGTTGAACCCAAACACTGACTTGTGCCAGACATTTGTTGGCGTTGAATTGTAGACAATGTGCAAACACGCAAATCGACATTTGCGTCGGCGTGCATTCATTCATTCATGCTTCCATTCAATGTACACCACTGAATGTACTTACAAATGTATGTTCACTTGAATAAGTGACTATACGAATGTTCTATTCATCCCTTTGCCAGACAAAATAAAAAACCGAACGGAGGATCCCTGAACCTGGCATAAAATTCATTAATTACGAAGTGATTCATTCAGTCATTAATGCAACATTGTAGGTGGGGTCGATGGACTTTATAACCACACAATATGTATATAATGATTGTTGTAAAGGGCCGGGGCCACAGGTTCTACAAAATTACTAAATAAGAAGAAAAAATCGAAGAAGTGAGTGTCAATAATTGGCAACTGTCGTTAGTGTTTTATTAGGTAATAGTTTCGGAAATGGAGGAGTTATGTTCAAGGACAAATAAATTCACAATACCCTACTAAACATTCTGCATTTATTTTTAAATTGTCAAAAATTATAGATCAATATTCACAATTTGTAGGAACTCGGGCAAACATATAAATGAGAGCTATATTAAAATCTGAACCGATTTTAAGAAAATACTCCTTCATACACCTCGTTAACTTGGAATTGCTCCGAACTCGGGCAAACATATAAATGAGAGCTATATTAAAATCTGAACCGATTTTAAGAAAATACACCTTCATACACCTCGTTAACTTGGAATTGCTCCATACAATATATTTAAGCTATATCTATATCTTAACTGTTTCAAAAAAATAATATATAATTTAAACTATAATAATAATATAGAAAGTTAAACTACAAAGTATATATATTCTTCATCTGGGTAAAATTCTTAGACATTCCCGTCCGTCTGCTGTAATCACACTATCTTCTGAAGCAATTGAGATAGATCGCCAAATTTTGCATAGAGTATGTTTGCAGGCAATTCAAGATCGAAGATGGTCTTATAGGTCCACGTTTAGGCATAGCTTCTATATTAGGGTTCTTTTTGGGTACCAAATGTCTCCAATACAAGTTATAAATATTTGTCCACTTTTTCTGGTAGCTCCCATGAAACGGTACACCCAAATTTACGGTATTTTGGGGTGTTTAAGCACGTTTTTAAACTAATTCGCTGAAATTTGGTACAATGGATTCTTATTGGGTACCAAATTTCTTCACTAAAAATGATAAATATAGGTCAATTTTTTCGGGTAGCCCCATATTGATTCTTGAGCGCGTTTTTCAACTGAATTAGCTGTAATTTGATATTTTGTAGTCGCATATGATAGCAAATCTTCCTACCAAAAATTATTAATATTCGCCCCTTTTTAGGGGTATTTCCCATATAACCCCTTCTTATATTAAAATAGTTAGCTTATTAGATCCGTGTGTAGGGGTTGTTCGATTAAAAATTGCTAAAATTTGTATTTGATGTCCATAATGGTTTACATAACCCGGTTTGTAGAATTATCGGTGTAGGTTCACTTTTTGGTATGTTCCCTATATTTTCATTTCAGTATACATATTGTGGAGAGTATCCAAAGTTCGGCCCGGCCGAACTTAACGCTTTTTCACTTGTTACATCCAACATCAATAATGAAATAGAAAATGGGCTATAAACCATTTCGGTTCAGATTAGATGCCACGGTTGCTCAAATTCATATTTTGCTCGATGATTGGCATTCAATTTTTCATAAATTTCAGATTTGTATGTGTTTTAATTTAGTTCAAATATCTATGTACTTCATGCTATGTCCATTATATCTAAAGGATATTCTACGTATAAGCTTCTATTGTATATACCCAAAGTGGTGAAGGGTCCCGTCCGAATTTTGAACTTTTTTTACTAGTTTTTGGCATGTATTTTTATTGCATTTGTCATGTTATATGGATATGTATATATGTTCTAATGTAAACGATTGAAATGTTCATTGTGCAATTTTGACATGTATAATTACCCATGTTGCATAAACATCGCTAGTCTTTAAGATGGAAATTCCTACGAGAAGAACATACGATGACTAATTAAATAAATAATAAATGAATAAAAGTTCGAAATAAAAATTCCAACAATGCTCCTACAAAACAAACATTATTTTGCACATCTGTCAACTATTTTCAGTAATTGCCTTGCATTTTACCTCCCCCCATTTTATCATTGGATGGGGATAGCACAGCACTGACTATCTAGATATTAAAATGACTACATGTGGTGCTAATGAAGCCTAACCACAACCGAGGCAAGACGCGTTCATTCATGGTAAATTTTTGCCAACAAAGATTTGCACATGCGCTCGTCGTCGGGCACATTAACTATTCAACGTCAATTTTGCGGTGACGCGGTGGCGTCGTCTCACATCATCAGCATTTTGTGGCCAATGTGGTTTCTGCGCAAATTTGTTTTGGTGTGCGTTAACTTGGAGTATGTACTCGTATTGGGTTGTACTGTAAACTTGTTCCTCTAACCCATCAATAGAAAAATCCCCATTTATGACTTTTACTTGTAAACGGTGTATGTGTTGTAGTGTGCTATAATTTTCCGGTTGTAAAATGTACACCATTTTACGGAGTTTTTAATTTGGAAAGTATTTAAAATTGTTATCACAAAAAAATTTCCAAGCGTGCCGTTTGACATGGGGCATCTTCATCCATTCTCATAACATGGCCCGACATGGTCCGAGAATAGGTGGTATATCTCATCTTACTCAGACCATCTGCTGAATAACACTATACTCCTCCGGATTTCAAAGCTGATGTTATTAGTTTTGTTTATGGCGGTACCGAGGTATACAAAATCGTTCATTACTTCGAAGGTGTAATTTTCAAGTTCTACAGTTGGTCCGAGTCTACTGGATGTCTTGCGCGTTGATACCATCAGCTTTGTCTTTTCGCCATTTACTGTCAGTCCCACTTTGGCAGTCTCCTTCTCAACTTGTTCAAAGGTAACTGTTACCGCTCGCAATGTTCGACCCATTATGTCGATGTCGTCGGCGTAGGAGGGTAACGTATGCTTTTTGGTGTACAGAGCGTCGTTTATCTTCAAATTTGCATCTCCTATGACCTCTCCCAGCTGGATGACATGACAAATTGTCACCTTGTCTGAATCGTTCGGTATATAAGAGCACCGAGAGTTCCTTTCGGACTTTACGGCTAACCTGCATAGACATATTAATTTCGCAGGAATGCCGAGCGCAAGCATGACTTTAAACTCCTCTGAAGGGATAGGGCTTCCGAAATCGGCTTTATAGTCGACGAATAGGTGGAATGTCCGATGGGAAGGAGACTTATTCCTCTATAGTTAGCACTATCATCATGTCTCCTTTTTTAATTTCAAGATACAGGATGCTGAGGTTGCAATCATTTGGCAAGCATTCCTCTAGCCAAAGTGTACTAATCACCTGGTGCATGCTTCTGAACGGCATCTGATCACCGGTCTTGAATAGTTCTGCTGATAATCCATCGGCACCTGCTGCTCTATTGTTTTTCAGTCGATTAATTGCTACTCTGACCTCATCTTGGCTAGGTGGTATACAATCTATACCGTCATCTCTTATTGGTTCAGGGGTATCTTTTTCACTGTCACTACAAGTTTTCAATCTTCATCTCTACAGGTAGATGTTCCTGCAACAAAGCCTTCGGTTTGGTGTTTGATAAATTGTATTTATCATTTAGATCGAAATAATTTGGAAAACACATATGCGAATTTGGTAACACCAATGCAAAGGCCGGTAAGAGGGAAATAAAGAAACAATGGAATGCTAAACTAGCCACACCCGAGTGAGTTGGCGGTTGTTAGCTACAAAAACAGTAGTCAAATGAACGATTGCAAAAATAACAACCACCAATTAAGGAGAGAGGTGGAGGACGATGTCAAAACAACACACAACCAAACAATGAATGGTGTTTGTGGTTGTGTTTTTGTCAAAAAAAGAGAGAGAGGGAAATGAGCGCAAATTGTGGTAATGTAGAGCGAAGTAGGAGCATATTTATGATAATAATGAAATATTTACATTTTGTGAAATATAAGAATTTTTTCTTGTATTTTAAACAATAATTAATTTTTACATATTGTACATGTACCATAGAAAAAACTATGAAACTATAACTATGAAAGAAATTAGCTTCCATGCCCTTTACCGCATAGTTCCAAATATTTTGGTAAGCCCCCATTTTGATAATTTGAAATGCTTTTCCAATGTAAAAAAATTATTAAAATGCCAAAGATATCCAATTTATAATTTACCCATTTTCTGTAGCACAGTGTTTTTGGCACTTCCCCTGGAAGACTTAGCCCGACGATGATGTGCAAGACGATGGCAAACGTCTACGTCTGATGATGAGTCATCTTCAACCTTTGAACACTGAACGATGACGACGATGGCAAATACAAATCGACACATGGTGTGAAAATCCATGAATGGAGTATCGACCCGACAACATAGACGTTTAGGTGGTAAATGCTATGGGTAACGGCGGGCGAGGGGGAGGTGCTGAGGCAAAACCGGAGTGAATCAAATTTTAGCATTTATGAATGAAATCCCCCAAAAGGAAGGCAAATACAATTTTCTGTCTAACTACTTCTTTAGTTTTATTTCCATTCATAAGGCGGATGAGCGGACAGACACAGCCAGTCAATCAGCCAACTTGCCAGTCAGTCGGTTAACAACAATTCATTCATTCATTGCGCTCCGAGACAAGTTTTACAATTTTTATAGTAAATCGTGCTTTGCATAGACAAGTAGGCTGGTTGCCTGAAATATTGTGGGCCCTAAAAGCGTAAATTGTATGTGTGTGTGTGCGTTAACACATGGCTGGAAATTGCCGGTTAGAAACCCATTGCTGCTAATTGTAAAAAAAAAATAGCGGGAAGGGGTTAACATTGGGGGACTTTGATCAGACGGGGGCGTACTTCCATTCATAAAACAAATGGCAATACTTTGCTATTGTGTACAACATGTCTGACGGGTTCCAAGTGCTGTTGCATGTAGGCTAGCCTCTAGGTGGATTGTCGGCTCAAGTCAGCAATTTTGCATAATTTTAGCAGAGTCAAAGAGTCGAGTGTGTTGGTGGTTGCTGCTGTTGTGGCAATGGGCCACTTTAATGGAGGTGGCACGGGCACCATTATCTTGCCACTGAGCTTGGCTAAAATTATCAGCGGAAATAGAGTTTGTGTTCGGTTTTGTTTTGTTTGGCAAATGTTTATTTTTAAAACACACCGTGATTATGCGCAAGACAGCCACGACAAAGCAAAGCGTGGCTAACTATCGGCATACAAATCCGTTTCATTGCTTGTGACAAATATGATTAATGTCCATTGTTGCGGATGTAACGTTTTTATTATCGTTGTTGTTGTCGCTGTTCTGCTTGCGTATTGACTGCCATCGCCTGGGAAATATTCAATTTTGCAGTTGAAAGAATTCTCAACAATGAAAATTGAATTCGATTTCATTTTGAAACAATTAGAAATGGTGTTATCTGAAATCTGCATGCCGGTCATGCCCGTCATATGTGTACGTAAGATTCAGAAATTCACGACACGACAGATAAACCTTCGAGTATGACATACATATTTGCCAATTTCATTATGGTGAAATGAATTACATCCTGTCTAAGAACATTTAAGGTTCATAAAGTATTTGATGGAATTGTTAAAACGATTAACTGACAAACTTCCTTTGTTATTGGTTAGAGCTGAATATTTGTCTTTTGAAGATGTTGTTAAAAATATTAACAGAATAATATGAATTATGATATTATTTAAAATGTGTGTCCAATTTTCTGTATTTAAAATTGCGGGGTCTATGGGACAGTAACGAATTTTTAATACCCTCTTCCTTGTGGTGTGCATATAATTTTACTTAAACCTGTTGGGACCTTTATATGCGGAATATGTCATGGTAAATTGTAAGCTATAGGAAATTACAGGCTCTCAGGTTGGTCACGACTACGGCCAAAAATGTTCAAAACCAAGTACCTCGGAGAACAGTTTTGAATAAATGTGAAATTAAATATTGATAGGTCAAGTAGTACCGTCTCTACAAAGGTTTCACCTTATTTTTGAAAAATCGGTATATTGTTCTAATGCTCAGATATTTGAATATTCAAATTAACTATACACACTCGTAGTACCTAGTTCATTTAATTTCTAAAACGAATTTGGATTTTTTTTATTAGTGAAAAGTGTGCTCTTCAAAGTATAAAACAATTCAACTGCGACTGCTTGCGGCTCCAAAGTTTTTAGGTTTTTTGTGAACATCTTAAAAATATGAAATTTTCATGAAATAAAGAAATGATTGAGGGCCAAATAGGATCGAGGATGACGGATTCAGAACAAAGTAATCATACAATAATTTACATAAAATTTGCAATTACTTGGAAAAAATGTTATCGGAAGCAGGCATATGATAGAATTGGTTTTAAAATATTGCTTCTACATGTTTTTTTTTTTAAATTAATTATAATCAGTTTGAATATTATATTTATTTATCGCATTATTTGAGACATAATTAGGAAACTTATAATCTTAGAGGACTCACGCGTATTACCTTTGTGGAAAGTTCTTTCAGAAACATTTTAGTTCATATGATGGGATATATAAAGTGCAGATCATTACCCATGAAGTGACTTTCTCAAGATGCTATTATGTGATATCACAAAATAATTATGAGCAACCCGAACTTTGTTATATCACAAAATAAATGCCCGAAATTATAGAATGCATGATACTAAATCCTATATTTGGGAAGACAATATTTTATATATTCCTGATGTGCGATATTTTATTATAATAAAAATAACAAATCATGAGATTTATTGCATATAACGATTTTATAGTATAGAATGTTACTTTTTCAGGGTCATTTGGTATGGTAGATATTCTGAAACGTGGACCAACAGGTAAATTGCAACAAATATAACTTTCTTCGTCAAAATATAAAGTAAATTTTAAATTTTTATCGAATTATCGAATAACGATTTTATAGTCCTCCCTTATATGGCACGTATACCAAATCTGGTTCCGATCTATTCAATTGTCACTTGCTCTTTACGCCAATAATAAGCACTTGCACAAAATTTCTTCTACCTACGATAACTCCATGAAAATGTGCCCTCTGCACTTTTCGGAACAATATCAACACTCCATGTTTAACATTTACTTTAAAGCCGTTTTAAATTCAATGTCAAATTGCAGACACTTTGTTGGCAAAGTCGTTCAAACCCCGGACCTATATCGACTGTCTCTCGAACACGTTTTTCACTTCATTTGGAAAACGTACCTACTATTATAAAAATACTTAAATTTAGCGGGTCCTTCATTAAAATGATGATAAGATGTGGGTGTGCCGTTATATACAGGCTACACTTAAACACGGTTCAATATTAATAATTTAGTACGGACATGTGATATCCATAGATAATCCAACATACTAAATTACAGTCAATTCGGTTGAAACCGTGTCCATAATCCCCAAAATACAGAAATACAGGGTCGCACCGTTATATCCGGGCTATCCTGGAACTAGGACCAATTTCAAAATTTTTTTGGTACGGACATGCACTATACAATGAGAACCCAAAATACTAAATTATATCCAATTTAGTAGAAAAAAAAAACGTGCTCAAAATCCCCAAAATAGCGAATATTGGAAGGTACCGAAATAGGGGCTCCACCCTGAAACCTTGGCCAATATTATTAACTTTTGGTGCGGACAAGTGCTATACAATGACAACTTAAAATACTAACTTACAGTTAAAGGGGACCCCCCATTCGCGGGTTCAAAATTTTTGTTGATTTAACTCGAATCTACACCAATTTAAGAATGTCCCTACAAAATTTCAATAAAAATCTCAAGAACTCTTGTAGATATAGTCGATTTATTGTGTCAGCTGAAGGGCTTCTCAAACTTTAAAAGTGTTTTTCTCTAAACATTGGTTTTGTGAATGGCGGGCACGATAACTCAAACACTAATAACCCAAATTTTTACACGTTTCTCTGTGAGTGTGTAGCTATCGTATGAACTAGGATAAAGCCAATCGGTGAAAATCTTCCTTATTTTTAACTTGGTTTTTGTTAAAAAATCGGCGATTTTCCAAAAATATTTTTTCAAAGGTCCGCCATTTTGTTAATTTTAGAGCGAAGTCAATAATCCTAGTTCATACGAGAGCCAGACATGTACTCTTTCTAACATCGTTGGAATTTTCGGATTCCGATGTTCCAATGAGGAGTTATCATGCCCGCCATCAAAACAAGGACCTTCCTTTAATTACAAAAAAATAACAACAACAAAAAAATAACATCTTTTTTGTAAATTATTTTTCTTCTTTTTTAACAAGCATTGGTATTGATTTACCAGCCCATTGAAAATCTTGAAAAATTAAAATCGAGAATAGGGGGGTTCCCTTAATTCGATTAAAAAACGTGTCCAATATCCCCAAAATACCGAATATTGGGTGTTACAGTTATATGCGGGATATACCAAAATGTGGATTGATATATCCCATTTGCAATACCAAATATACTAGCAGTGCCAGTACAAAATCTTATCTTAAATATTACGATATTTATCGTGATTTCAACAGACGGACACGGATAAGTCGAAAATTTTATTCTGATCAAGAGCCCATAATCCCGGTGATTATTCCGATGTGTTGGAAACGGAATAACACCATTAGCTGGAGGGTATAAAAATGCCTAATCGGCATGTTTACATTAAATTAGACGAAACTATATCTAAATCTGAATCGATTCCCACAAACTTCAGAAGGATTCGTTCTTTGGCCATGTCATATTTCATCGCATATGGATGATGCGTGAGACCTGTATTTTGTTGAAAAAAGCATGGACAGACGGAATTATATCTTAAAAGCCACTATATTTCTATAGGAAACAATGGTTTATTGTATGTTTAAGCATTCAGAGATCCTAGCGACAATCTACTTCGCTGTAATAATAGACTATTACTAGGATATACCCCTATATTTTATTTCTTTACTAAATCCTTTACACGCTGTTATTTATTATTGTAAAGGTGAAATTGATTTCCCTGTGAAACGTGTCGCTAACCATAATGTTTAGGTATAAACTCCACACAACGGCATCGCCTGATTCCAAAGAGTTAGGACGCCACCTAGACTTTGAAATATCCCATTTTTTTTAAATATCCCATTATTGGATGTATATTGAAGGTTTTAGTCACATTTTACATCAATTGGCGCGTAAATTTACGTTGATCCAAAACAAAGCCCCTTGAAAATATAAAATGCAAATGTGGACTTTATTTTCAAAATATAGATAATCGGAAGACGAAACTTCAAGTAACATCGAAATTCTTAAGGGGGTATATACTATTTGTGTAAATCTCGTAATACGAAATTACTGTCAATTAGACAATTGACAGAAAATAACAAAACAATATCTTTTTTACTTGACAACTCTTCAGAAAAAAAGTCGCACGTTGCTTCTGATGAATATAATTTTAGTAATATAATGATGATGTCACTTGCCTACCAATAACAAACATTATAATGCAAACAAAAGTTATGCGAATTACAAAGTCACGACTTTTAAACAAGAAGATATAAAGAAAAAATTGCATTCCCCACATTTTTAACTACCAATTAATGTCAAGTCAGATACAACATAATGAATGCCGACACTCAATTCATTAAGAACACACAATAACAACAGCAACAACACCAAACACGACTACGACAACAACAACACGCATTTTATATTCCTTACCAATGATGTTGTCCATTTCGATTTTCGATTAGTGGTCCTCGTCATCTTTGTTCGCTGGGGGCGAACAATTAAATAAAATATGTTTGTTTATTAATCTGCTGTCAAACTCATACCCACCAACCAAGCCCAATGACCAAACACCAAACAATCGAGTCATACCAAATGATATCATTTTCATGAAATTTATGGGGGTCATTAAACAAAATTGAAACTCAAAAGGCAACAAAATTAAGACATATAACCATCGAGACGGACGGACCGACGGACACTGAGAGCAAGAACCAATGACATTCATGTCCATCCAAGTTTAGTGATAGCCAGCCGCCCAAAGAAATGGAACTAGACCCTTCTTGCCACAACTAATGCTCCACTCGACTCGACTAGAAGAGAGAGAGAAAGAAAAAAGAAGACGATCCAAAAACATGTTAGGCTAGAAATCTTTTAATGTTTCTTTATTTATGAGATTGTGGAACACACACGTTGTCATTGTCACAGTTAGTGACAGTGTCACTAGTTGGATGGTGGCGGTGTTGGTGGAGTTGTTGTCGCCAAGTCGTTTGCTTCATAAAGAATCTTCCTCCAAAAAAGGTAAGGTCAGATTAATACCTCCAAAAGCTAAATGCATGAGAATTTGGACAATAGACTGAGTGGCCTTTTCTAGTCGCCTTCTACATTTTTAAACAAAACCTCTAAATGCATTGGACAATGATGGTACACTAAAAAACTGGAGGGGAACAAAAACAAATAATGACATTTTACAAATGATATTCAAATGATGTTGTTGTTTTTTATAAGCGATATAAACAACGAGCATAATCGTATACAAACGACCGGCCTATACTAAATTACGTCTAAGTGACACACTGGATTTTATAACCCCCAACATGGAATGGGGGAAATATATTAACATGTCATTTCATTTATAACTCTAAATCTCTTCTTGGCAAGTAGGTATAATATTTCACGATGTCCATCAGCAAACTCCATTCACATAGTTCGAAATATATAGATATAGTAATCGTAAAATAAAGTTTTAGATTCAATTAAAAAAAGTAACA
Organism: Musca vetustissima; assembly: GCF_032173495.1. NCBI lineage: Eukaryota > Metazoa > Arthropoda > Insecta > Diptera > Muscidae > Musca > Musca vetustissima. Next base: position 62,756 of record NW_026886716.1, on the reverse strand, counting down.
AATATAGTTGGGTTCAGCCGGGACGAGCTTTTAATACCGATAAAGTCGCAGAAGGGTAAAAAACATATTTGAAATTTCCAAAATAAAGAAAATTGGGGCTACCGTAATAAAGGGGCTCTACGATAAAGAGGACTGATGTTTCTAATTTTTGGTAGGAGGATTTGTCACACAATGTCAACCGAAAGGAGTATAATACGTCAGTCAGTCTTGCCGAAAGACATATACCATCAGTCTATCACATATCGTTAGCTAAAATGCAAAAAGGCGTAACTAACAAAAGCATAATTGTGTAGGAGAAACAAAAACCTGTTTTGAATGAAAACTATAAACATGTCATGTGAAATGAAAAAGTATGCCCGGCAGGGTGATATTGCATTAGACGAATAATAGACTATATTTTTTTTAACACATTTATTTATTTAGTTTAATGGCAGTCATAACAATTAAGTAAAAACGTGAATTTTTTGTTAGTTACGCCTTTTTGCATTTATCAAATAAACCCACTTGTAGTTACGTCTTTTTGTTTTTTGTTAATAGAAGCTCCTTTTTTGACCGCAGACGTGAAAAACTTTGTCAACACATGTAGTTTATTGACATTCACAATATTCATTCAAAAAGTCAATTTTCAATTTTTTGTTAGTTACGCCTTTTTGCATTTTAGCTGACGATATGCTTGTAGTATGCACTTACCCTGACTATATGGTGGTGAATCATGGAGGTGGTTTATATTAAATCTATTAATTTTATAACGTAGTGTTTCTATCAAATAGTTGACCGATAGGACTAAATGTTTGTTTGGTAAAACTATGTACAATCATTGGATCAAATGGTATACTTATTTTTTTTAATTTTAATGCTATATTGGAGATGATCGAGGATGAGCAGATACCAGAAAAAATTAACCGATGAAGTCCTACCTAATCTAAGATTGGTAAAAATATTACGATGTACACAGCTTGAATCATATAGCCTCATCAGTCATAATGTTGGTGGATAATTATAGCCACCATTGGGGTCCCCCACCCATTCTCAGTTAAAAAATATTACTGTTTTTTGATTTCATTCGAACCTACACTAATCCAAGAATGTCCCTTTAAAATTTCAAGAGGAAATCTCAACAAATTTTGAAGATATAGCCGATTTCTCAGACTTCCTCAATCGCGTTTTTTCGAAACAGTGTTTTTTGAATGGCGGGCCGGCCATCAAAAATAAGGACTTTTCTTTAACAAACAAATTTCGTTAATTATTTTTTTTCTCTTTTTAAATCTTCAAATTCAAATTTCATGTCTTAAGGCGGGGTCCCCTAAAGCGGGCTTAAAAATCCATAAAACATAGGAGTCATACATCCGATCATAGGGCGATTCACATTGAGATCGATAGTACTTCGATAGCATTAGGATCGTTAAGAACTTTGTTCAATTTCGACCGGATGAAGATCCGTCGACATAGGAACGTTTGCGGAGGGACTTGGAGGAGATTATTCCAGCAGCCGACCACAACGTATCATTATGGTTGTATTGATGAATTAGGTTCTGTTTTTTGTGATGCCATTGACACATCAGTACCTAAATGTAGGGAAAGAAACAGTGCTCTAGGTTACCTTCCACATATACCTATATCTAGTGTTGTATAGGTCTGTACCCATATCTAGTGTTGTGTAGGTCTGGCAATTTCTAATCCTCATGGCAGATATTCGCAACCTTGGCCGAATTATTATGGCAAATATTTGGTAGTAGTAGCTCTTGGTAATTTCGTAGACGTTTGGTAAGGTTAAACGTTTGGTAGGCCTAGCTTTACGCGATCCTTTCAGTCCCCTTGCTATCTAAGATTGTATTATGGTTACTTTTGATCAGCGTAGGGCTGTTAGCGGAGCAGGGAACGTTACGACACGGGTTAGATTTGGGGGATGGCATCTTCAATCGCCATGTTAGCTCGGAGATTGAGAGGATTTAAGATCACTCTCCTATCGTGTCGCTTAGCAGTCCTTTTTTTTGCAAAGGGCTTCTCTGTGGAAAACGTCTCTCTTTGGAGGATGGTGGTTCAGATCCCTCTCAGTGTGGTAACTGGAGGCTTTCCCTTCTCACGACTTTTGGGAAGTTTTTTGAATCCTTTGTTCTAGCCAGGATTAGAAAAACTGTTGACGACTGTTGTTTGTTTAATGCTTTTTGTAAAAAGGTCCTGCTGTGCCGTTAGATATTACCAAGGCTTTCGATTCAGTCTGGCAGGATGGATGTTTATATAAAATCCAGCCATTTGGCTTTAACATTCAAACCTGTAAAACGGTCACTAATTTCCTTAGAGGTCGTGATTTTAGACTGAGGGTGGGTGATCGATTCTCTAGCAGACGCCCGATTTTCGCTGGTGTTCCTCAGGGTTCATTGCTCGGTCTGATGTTATACAACATTTTTTAGTGAGACACTCCGGTACCTCCCCCCGGTGATCTTTTCATGTCCTATGCCGATGATGTCCTATTAGCATTTTCTGGTTCAACTGCTAGGGCGGTGAATAGGAATGAATACTGTGATGCACTCCATCGGTACTTCGTTAGATGGCGTCTGATGTTAAATGTAGGAAAATGTAGTGCTGCGGTCTTTTTTTGGTAGGTCAGGTCTTGTTTTTACTAATTTGAGGCGGTTTCAGTCAGTTCTGAAGATATATTAGGAACAGGTTTCGGTCTCGGATAAGCTGACGTACATAGGGGTAGTATTTAGGAATTTTTCAGGACGATTTTATCCGCCATGTAGACTACATCCTTAATAGGGCGAAAACCTTTATTTCGGATACGGTAGTGTATTGCGGATGAGGGGTGGTCTTTCCCAGGATGTACCGGCAGGTGATCAGGTCTATCATAGCTTACGCCTTTTCTGTCTGGTATAGCATTTCGTTACACCAGATGAAAAGCAAAGGCTCTGGGGAAGGGTAATACTATCCTCTTGCCTGAAGTAGCGCACTATTCTGTTGGAGGACGGTTCCTATAGGTCTCACTGTTGTAGATCGCTCTATTTAATATTTAAACCGTTTAACCTATAATAGATGTACGATTTGAATTAATAAAATGACCGCAGTTTAAAAATGTAAATGTGGATTCATACAAAGACTTGAATCGATATTGGCGATTTTTGGTATGAAGAGTTGACATCCAAGAGACCATATTTTTAGAGCCAATTCGGTTGAAAGGGGTTTTTTGAACTCCCAAACTATCGAATAGTATAGAACGGTAACATGAGACCTGTACCAAAGCATAGACCGACAAAACCAAAAGATAATTTCCTATACCCTCCAATTTTTCTTTAACCACTGTCCCCACTTTTCTAATTCGTAGGAGGTGGATAATTTTTGAACAAAACATTTTGTTTGATCAAATGACCACCAACAATCACATCGTCTTAATTGAAACACAAAAAATGTTTATTTCTATGTTGTGCGGAGATAATGGACGATACGAGTGTGTGAGTTTTCGGCCATAACTTAAAATGCTACAACCAATGTTTAACTACCAATAAAAGAATTAAACCCAACACACGCACACATACAAATAACAACTGGCACAAAGAAAATGAGTGGCGGCAAACGCAAGAGTTTACTGCCTTCGAACATAATTCGCGTTAGATGCTGAGGACCAAACATGTCATATGATCCCCTTTAACAGCGGCATAGCGTATTCGGGATACCCACCATTAAATGCGATAAAAAATGTGACGCGCAGTAAATCGTCACTATAATAAGCCATTAGGCAATGACATCAAATACAACAATGACAGCAACAACAACACAATAAAATTTAAGGCTTCATTATCATAATCAATAACATCATAATCAACGTTGCTTTTGTTGAAGTTGTTGTTGTGGGTCAACAACGATGGTGGTGGCTCAATGGTATGAATGAATCTACTAGTATTGATCAAACATTATGTCGATGAACGCAAACGCTAACACACACACTCATACTAATTCCTGCCTTGACACAAAGAACCCCAAGCAGCAACAACGGCAGCAGCATCAACAGCGGGAATTTACACTTTAATCTGACACCAAGTATCGCGTTATGAGGCCAGTATCAACACCGAGCGTGTTGATGACAGCAGAATCAAGCGCAGCCAGTGTCCAACGTTGTTTTATCTCTGCTATACCTTGTCTTCTGTTGTTGCTTCGGTTTCATTTTCTCAGGTGGCAATTCGATCCTCTGGTTTCATTAATAGCCGAAGCCATTGAAAACAAACGCAACAGGGGACACAAAACACAATATTGGGAGACTATGTAAAACACTTCGTTGTCGTGGACATTTAGTCTTTATCTTGGAGAAATAGAGAAATGAGGATGACGAGTTTGTTGTCAATTACATTAAAGAGCAAATATTCGCTTCACACTAACGTTTCACTTCTACTATAGTTGGATTTGAGATTCACCATTTTAATATAAATTTCCTCTGGTTTCATGTTTCAATTATTAATTAATGGCTTTATATCTATCCGGGCCCGGGTCTATAAGGGTACCGCAGCACTTTTAGCAATTTTAAGGTATTGGCCGTAATTTCTGAAGTGGCTGTCATGTGGCATTCTGGAATCCCGCAGAGTAAAAAAACGTCTATGCATAAGATTTTCGCGGGACGTCCATGTTAAGACATAGTTCCCATATAAATAAAAATATGCTTTATTTTCGGATTCAGCTGCATTTGCCCACCAAAGTGTCTGTATATCGAATCCCTGGTGAACAAAAAAAAATTATTTATAGGACCTTGTTTAAAATAGCCCCCATACAATGGCTCCGCTTCATTTTCGGTAGTAAGGAAACCACAGGATGAAGAGTATAACTTTATACGAAATCGAAAAAAAATATAGGAAGGACTTGACCGAAATTTCTGAAGTGGTTGTCATGTGGCTTTCCGCGATCTCCTAGAGAAAAAAACAAATATGCAAAAGATTTCCGATGGAGCTCCATGTTTAGACATAGTTCCCATATAAATAAAGACCTGCTTTATTTTGAAGGATTCATCTGAATTTTCTTATCAATATATGTCTGTAATATGACATTCCCAATTCCTGGTAAACTAATAATTTAATTTATAAGTCCTTCTTTTAATGGCCTGCTTAATTTTCTGTAGAATGGAAACCACACGATGAAGTCTATAAAAAGTTTTTCTACGACGACAACAATTCAACAATTTTTCGGCCGAAATGTTGTTTGTGTCGATGTGTGAGAACTCGCACTGTTGAAGATAGATCTTTACACACACACACATTGTTATTGCTACTAAGATGTTCGGCCTTGAAAATTGGTATAGTCCCTCATATAACGGTAGTCCCAAATATTCGGTATTATGCAGATTTGTAGGCACCAAATACCTAACATCTGTCCAATTGCGATGACATAGCGTATTAAGTCTACAGTCAAGTGCTTAATTCGTTTCAAATTTAGATATAGCTCCTATATATCTTCCTTCGAATTTATGAAAATGTGCCCTAAATACCCAGAGTTTGTTCGTTTCATACACAATCTTTGACCGCATGCTTTGCTGTGAAATTTACTTCAAATCTGTACATATTCACATATCGCTTTCATACATAGTTCTGATCGATTTATAGAAATGGTACACCATAGACCCAACCAGAATAATATGATTATGGGTTGATTTAAATATGCCGCATAATTTGATCATGTATCGAGAATTCGACAAGTTTGTTCCTACTTTATTACAAAATCCGAAAACCACCTATACAAAATATGTTTCGCATATGGTAACCCTTGAGTCAGAATCACGTAAATCACACGATTTGATGTTGTAAATAGGCATTTTTATGTAGGTTGCAATATAGTCGCTCCTGCTAGACTTTGGGTCCTTCCTCACTAGTTATTTTTAAAACATAATAGTCTGCAACAGATACCCAGATAAAATAGTTTGTCTCAGGTATCTTCTTAAAATCGATAATATATTTATTATGAAACCTTATACTATCAGGAGATATGTGCATCAATTTAGTGTTATTTTTAATTCTACAATATCCAACAATACCCATTGTAGGGTTCACATAGTTTTCCTTCTCACACATATATGTATATCCATTGTGGGTGATTGCATAAATTAATCGTCAATAATTTAACCTGCGTTCCTGCTTCGAACAATAAACTTTACAAAAAACTCCGATTTTCTTGATGCTGCCCAGACAACGAACGCCACAGCGGTCATAGTCACATGCAGGTTTCCTATTCTTCTCACCTCTATTGTTGGCGCGTTATTTTGTTTTCATTTTTGGCCATTTGTGAGGCATGTTAACTCTTTTCAGTTGTTGTCATTTTTCAAATGTTTATTGGGCCTGTGAAGAACAAATCGTAGCCGATAAATAAGACATCTTTTAGGTTTGTTGCGCCCAACAAACAGAATGCAACAAATTATGTTTTTGTCTTTGCTTGCGACTGATTTTTCAACTCGTTTACGATCGTTTGGCTTATTAAACGCATAATTCAGTTGGTGGTTCTTTGATCTTTATGACTGGTGTGGGTTTCATTTGGTTTCGATGTTTTTGTTTGATTCGAGTGGTATTTTGTGGGGTCTTATCCCATATTTTATTGCACTTTAACAAGACCACACGCAACGATGGCCCCGACCACCGATAAAAAACAATAAAATGACAACCAATTTCAGTTCCAGAGAATCTCTCCTTAGAACTAGTTCCGTTCGTATGAAATTGGTCGTTAAAAGTGATGTGTCACAAGTGCTTAAATAGGCGTATAATATTTTAATTCACATTAACGGCAATAAAGATTACACGGTAGTTGTTTTCGTTGTTGTTTTTGTGCTGAAAAGCATGCATACACACTCGTAAATATATGTCACAAATTTTCCAAGTAATTCGTCATTAATACAAATATTTTTATGGTGGGATAATTTTGTTTTCGTTTTTTCTTTTCACACACAATAGAGGTGCAGTGTAACAAACATTTAGGTGTGATGTACTACTAGTTACATAAACCTCTTTGCGGTAGGTCAAAATATGATAAAGAAATATTATTTGTACCTCCGGTTTTCTGTGTCATAAAAATCAGAACCAAATGTAGAAATATTCTCAAGTCATGAAAGGGGTAAGCTTTTACATGTGAAATCGTAACGATCATAGAGATAATAGAGACTTTTTATTAAGGTAAACACAAGCGCGCAAAAACAATTCTAAATTTAGATCAAGTTCACAGATGGAATCTATCGGCCCGCCCATTCGGGGTACCAGTCAATTGCATCCAAATTTTGCACATAGTAATATTTTTACTAGAACTTCAACAAAGAAGTGAAATATGTATTGTATTTTATTCAAATTTACACTTTTTAATATTCATGCCAAAACGAAAATGTATCATTATGGTCCACGCCTTTCGCACAAAAGGATAATATTTGAAAAACGTTTAAAACTTATGAAATGAATTGACTATTGGTTTTACTCTAAACTCTCATGTATATTTTCCTCCTAATTAATATAAGGCACAGGATCAATGTTCCGTGCAGACAAGATTGAAACCAGTAAGGAAAGATCATCCAACTGGGCGTAATTCAGTAGGCTGTACAAAATTTTGTCTTAATCGGACAAATATTTACCTAAAATCGGGCTAGGCTATTTATGGGAACTATATCTAAATCTAGACCGATTACAACAAAACTACATAGACATAAAACTGGACTTAATTCAGTACACTGTGCAAAATTTTTTCTCAATTGGACAAATATTGGGAGTTAAGTGCACCATTTAATATATCTTAATCTGGACAAAATTCAACAAAAATTCACAGACATCACACTGGGCCTAATTAAGTACGCTGTGCACGGTATTCTGAGGATTTAAAGGAATTTTTAAACCGAATGGTATTGTTAAAATAGTTATCTGATTTGTTCCGCGTTTTGGGGTTGTCCCCACGTAGCCCTACTGCACCATAGTTGATAATTCCTATACGATGTAATCAATATTGGCCTAGCTTTAGGTATATCGTCAAGGGACATATGCATACAAAACCTGTTTTTGTGCAATGAAAAGTTGCATACTGCAGACAGCAGCCCCCACACCACCCTCGAAATAAAATCCTGTGTACGTTGGTGATAGCCTCATATATCGTTGCCCTCTTAATTGCAGTATGTTTGGGGTTTTAGGAAAAATCTCCATTCAAATTTCTGAAATTTTTATTTGGTTTACAACAATCGCATGGTCTTGATTTAGATTAGGCGAGTTTACTTGCGGCAATTCTTGTCGTTCTATTTTGAACTTGCTTCATGCGTCTATACAAGGCAATTCGGTTTCCAAAATATTTTTCTATTTGTTGATTTTTTTTCACATTTAAATATATATATAAAATGTCAACAAATACGAAATACACAAAACGAATTGCCAGATATCGTCAAGGGACATATGCATACAATTTTTTTGCAATTTGCATACTGCCCAGCCTCTCTCTCCAGCAAACAAAATCCTGTGTACGTTGGTGATAGTATAATCTCGCCCTCTAAATTGCAGTATGTTTGGGGTTTTCGGTATATATCTATTTTTCTGGTTTTTATTTGGTTGCCAATATTTTCATTTCAAGTAACTATCAGTGTGCCTATGGTAAAGGGTATCCAAAGTTCGACTCGGCCGAACTTAGCGTCTTTTCACTTGTTTTTTATTTCAAAATGAGTTTGGCAGTTATGCTATTCATTTTAAGCCCTTCACCACACTGTGGTACAGGGTATTATGTCCTTGTGCATATGTTTGTAACAGGCAAAAGGAAACGAGATAGACACATGGTTCCTTTTGAGAATATGCATAGAATCACTTTCTGAGTCGATCTACGCATATCCGTCTTTCCGTCCGTCTGTCCATGTTAAATTGTAAACAAAGTACAGGTCACATTTATGATCCGAATTGGATGAAATTTGGCATAGGTCTCTTATTTGACCCAAGGACGAACCTTATTGAAATTGAGAAAAATGGGTTCAGATTAAGATATAGCTCCCATGTATATACATTCGTCCGATTTTATGTAAATGGTGTACCAAAGTCCCCATATATCTTTCGATTTGCACGAAATTTGGCATAGCGTAATGAATTAGGTCTAGACTGATGTGTGTTAAGTTTCCTGAATATCTAGGTCTAGAATGATGTGTGTTAAGTTTCCTTAAAATCGGTCCAGATTTAGATATAGCTCCCATATATATTTTCGTCCGATTTAATGTAAATGGTGACCCAAAGTCCTCATATGTCTTTCGATTTGAACGAAATTTGGTACAGCGTACTGAATTTGTTCTAGAATGATGTGTGTTAAGTTTCTGAAAATCGGTTCAGAATTAGATATAGCTCCTATATATATTTTCTTCCGATTTTTATGTAAATTGTGCACTAAAGACCCAAAGTTTGTCCGATTGTCACACAATTTTGTACAATGAACTGTAGTTAATATAAGATAATCTCTGGCAAATCTCATTGAAATCGGTTCACATTATATATATATATATATATATATATATATCTATAGCAAAAATCCTAAATATCCATTGGTCGTTTTAAGCAAATATAGACTAGAAGGATTTACTGATATTTTTAAAAATATATTTATGATATTTTGTTTTTGCAAAATAGTCAGGTTGAGTCCCAGTTTGTTGTTTTTATAAAAAAAAACAACTATTTATTAGTGGGGAATGTATGGCATTGTCCGCCAAGGGGTAAGGCAGGTGACGACACATAGCAGTGGGAAATGTAATGTAGTTGTCTGCAAATACCTTGTTGACCACGAAGTCAGGCGCCTACAAAACGATCTTCTCATTAGGGTCGTATCTTACCAGCGATACGACCCTAATGAACTTCGAATTGTCACAAGAGACATTTGGGTATGAAAGGTTTTTTTTTCTGGGTTCTGGGGAGAATATCCAAAAAAAAAAAAAAAAAACTAAGGGAACTGATGAGGATCAGTGGCGAGATCCGAAACTATAGTCTTCCCTGCATTACCCATCGGCGGACAATGTCATACATTCCCCACTAATAAATAGTTTTTTTTTATAAAAACAACAAACTGGGATTCATCCTGACTATTTTGCAAAAACAAAATACAAATGGTATCCCAAATAACCCGCCAACACTTCTATATTTATGATAGATTAGCGGGCCCGGCAAACGTTGTCTTGCCTAGGAATATTGTTGATGTATATTTTTTAGATTTGTTTTTAATACATTGGTATTTAACAGAGCACACATAAAGTAACATTTCAGTACCGAATTTCTACAATTTGATTTTTATGAGCGAGTCTTCTTTCTATTTTTGCATTCTAAAGTTTTGATGGATATAAATTTATTAATATTTGAATTCGTGAAAAAAATTTAAATTTTATGGCACATATAAATTTGACTTTCGGATTTAATTAAATTTCCCCAATATATTTCTAAGACTTCCGCATAGCGGTAACCCAATATTAATCCTCCACGGTTTAAGATAGAGTTTTAAAATTTGCAATTGGTATTGAAAATGTACAATATTGGTTCACTTTTTAGGAAAGCCCCCATATAACGGTACCCCAATACTCAAAAGAATTGCTTCTACTTTAATATTTGGAATGTTTATTGAGAAGAAAACCTCCCTACTTAAAATCAAAATTTACCAAAGTATTGTGGTATCACCTATATAAAGGTATCACTTAATATTTAGTATTTGCGAATAGACCCCATATAATGGTACTCCACATTTTTCGGTGCTGTAGGGATTTGGACACGTTTTTAATTTAATCAGCTGTAATATGACATTTGGTTGTTTTATTTGATAGAATGAAACCTATTCAAAATGATCAATATTGTTCCAATTTAGGGGTAGATCTCATATAACGATACTCACATTATTCGGTATTTTGGAGAGTTTGGTCCAGTATTTCAACCAAAGTGGCTGTAATATCATATTTTGGATGATCAAAACCTCATTATCAAATATTATCAATATTGGTCCAAGTTTTGGGGTAGTCTTCATATAATGGTATCCCCCATTGTTCGGTATTTTATCATGTGGTGTTAAATCTTCCTACCAATAATTAATATATATCCATTCCCATTGTAGTAGCTGTAATATATCATTCCGGAATATTGAAAGATAAAACACATTTTTGCGGAAACATATCTATTTAGATCAATGGTTTATATACCTCCTACATACAGGTCCCGCCCCATTTTCGGTATATAAGATATGAACAGTTCGATCTTATCGGCATTCTCTTTCTGTTCTCTTTCCAGGTGAGTTTAATGATAGAATTAGGAAAGGATATATCATCGTATATTAGTTTTCTCTGTAATACACATTTTTGGTATCGGATATATGCGAGGTATTCAATAAGTTCACAGATATAGACCAACGATTAGGAATATGACCACCACATAATGGTACCAACTGTTTTGATATTCCCGTGGAATATCAACATATTGGTACTTTAAGGAACAAAGTGTTCATATGGAAACTATTACTCTTATTTTCAAGCAAAATAATCTAGGGAATGGATATTGAAATCACAACTCGATTCAGAATGTCTTCTGATTTTCCATCCTTGTATTTGTCCCAAAATGTACGTGCTTTATATGGAAAACGTGTATATACAACAATCGCGATTACATTTAATGATATACTTCTCAAATATTTTTTTGTATACTCACATAAAATGTTTCCAATACAATATCGATCCAATTGAAAAAAATAAAATATTTTGAAAATTGACAATTGAAGGCTTAAAGGAACGATACACTACAAAATTTTGACCAAATTATCTCTAAATAACAAAAACGAAGTGGTACAATCAAAGAAGCACGATACTAAATTCGTGGAAATACAAATATGCTTCATAATAATTTTTTTGCAATTTTTTCGCGGTTTTCGATTTTTTCTCACCTTTTCACCTTCCCTGAAGCTCCACGAATTTTTCAAGACTTAGATAAGAAAAATCCGTTCAGCCGTTCTCGAGTTTTAGCGAGACTAACGAACTGCAATTCATTTATATATGGGCAATATTGCCAATTTTTTAACATAGCTAAAGCGGAAGTTCACCCATTTATAACTCGGGAATTACTTAAGTATATGGACAAAAGTGAATAGTTTTGGGTTAATTGATCTGTCGTTGCAAACTGTTCATGATATTGACCTCCAAACTTTATTTTGGTGGAAGCTGTGTCTACTTTAATGTAAAAAAATGTGTAAAAACAGGTTGAGGCGAACCAGTTTTTTTATGTTCTCTGTCGATTTGTGACTAAGCCACTCATTACACGGTCTTCGTGTCAAAAGAAAACTAGAAGCCAACAAAATGGGGACTACGCCCCTCATGTATCATTTTTCAAAATTTTAACTGCATCTACCCTTAAATGATGCTGACATTTTGAAGCTCGATTTTGAGTGTTTTTTGAATTTTACTTCTAGTTTTAATGCGCAAACAGGAATTTATAAAAATCGATTATAAGATTATTGTAGTCGCGAATCTGCGTAATTTGATATGTATTTTGTGTATGTAGTATGCACAGCTTCAGAGTAATATTCATCCGAAGGTGCGAATTTTGTGCGATCAAACTTCTAAAAAACCTATTTTTCGGGCCAAATGTTTAGATCTGTCAACTGAATGATATGGGTACCCGCGATCAATAAGGTTTTTTACGTTTCGAATGATATAAAATCTTCTTCGTGAAAATCCATCTACTAGAACGGCGGGAACTGGCCTTCCAAAAACACGAAATTTGGCAAGAAATGTTTTTGAAAATATCGCGGATTTATTTGCGTTTTCTGTGTATCATTTCCGCTTCAATAAATGACCTCATACGGATGTTGATCTTTTTCGAAAAGTGAACTTTAAAAACTTCAGCCGAAAGAGAGATGTACCCAATTTATCTCAAAAATAGTTTGAGCTGGCACATCCATGGTTCTTAATGGACCACATTGAAATCGGTATAGATCGATGTGTTTTTTAGGGTGCACACCGAAATCGGATGCGCGTTAATGGCATATGAAGTTTTCGGAAATTATTCGCGTTTTACGATTTTTTGGGTACTTCAATGCAACGTGTGGCACATCTTAGCCGTCAAATGAAATTTCGCAAAATGTATATGGATTGGAAGATAAAAATCAGTACTTCCGGGAAACCGCATGCGGATCAAATGATTTTGAGAATTACGCGATTTACACGCAATTTAAAATGTATATTTCATAATATTATTTTATTTTAAGATTTATTCCTATTTATAGAATTCTAAGATTTATCGGAAGGGTCTTGATATAATCCGCAAGGCGTATACTTATACACAAAAGGTGATTATTATATATGTCAATTTTTCGGCGAAATTCGTGTAAAATAGCAGAATAACCCCAACATTTTTTTCTGAAATTTCTTGAATCCAATTAAAAAAATAAATATGATGACATTATTTTTTGAACCAAAAACAAATATTTTTCCTCAATATCTTGTTTTGTTGTCGCTTTGATTTAGAAACCGCTACACGGACTTGTGTGATTTTGATATCATGTGATTCACCATCGTGTTTATATTATGTAGATATTTTTTAATTAATTTTTAGGTGTGTGTATGTCATTAATATAATGAAAATATTGATGTAATCTGCTATATTTTTTTTTTATTTTTCTCATATTTCGCGAAAATGTGCAACTATATCGTGTTTATTATAATATATTCATATTCTTATTTTACGGATGAAGATATATAACAACGTTTTTGGTCAATATAATAAACGGCGTAATTTTAAGATTTTTTTCTTATGCCCAAAATTTAAACCTCGATAACTTTTGCGCGCATCAACCAAAAATTTGATCGCGAACGGTTTCGGAGTCAGAACATTTTTCTCTATATGTGTACCAAAAATCATAGATGTGCCACAAAAACAAAAAAGCTGATTTTTTGAAAATGGAATATTAAAAAATTGGCAATATTGCCCATATATAGATAGATAGATAGATAGATGGATAGATAGATATGAAAAGATGGATGTGGAAAAGGTTGTAGGACACTTGGATATTTGTAATAATACCCAACTGAAGTGGTCCTCATTTTATTTTGACTAATTTCAGTTTATGTATTTTTCTAAATTAAATATTTTTAAATATATTTTTAATTTCAATTAAAATATGATAGTAATCTCTTAAAAATCATGAATACTATATTACCTTTCCCATGGTAAGCCTCCTTATGAACAATAATAAACAACACCCTTTTTAAGGTTGTGGCCATATTTTGTTTCTGGTAATCTTTAAATATTAAACTCTTTACAACAAAGGCTTAACCATCAGAGTTATTAACACATTTTTCACTGCCCGGGTGAAAACAAAAACCCAAATACAGGAACAAAAAACCTTTAACAGGAAAAGTGAAATTATGACAAGAATTCAAAATCCGTTTACATGTTCATCCTTTTTTGTTACAGTTTGCAAATATTTCGCAAACAAAAGGATTATAAAGCCTTTATGGATTACAGAAGAACGAACAGAGCATAAATCGTATGGAATATTTTCTAAAACAAAACAAAAAACTGATAGCAAATTTTTGCATTGCTTTATGCGATGCTCTTTCGGGATGTGTGTTTCCGTTTCCCCTGCGTGTATTTTTTACACTGACTGGGCAACCAATTCAATGGTCATACGAATTGAAACTGGACATTTTTTTAACAACGGACACAATAGATTCGGCCAATGTTCACTCAAATGTAATTTTTGTACTTTTCCTTCATGGCCAGCATAATTATCACCGGATTAAAATGCTACACTGTGCACAGATGATGTGTCCGTTGAATAGAATTTGATTCCGGGTAGGAATGATTAAAGGATTAGTTGCAAACCGACCAGCCAAGCAACAATGCAAGCTAAACAATAATTTAGCACAAGGCTGGAGAGGATACAGTAGCAATTTCATAGGAATTAGAAGGCACAAAATTTTCGATAAGAAATTTAAGAAATGTCTACCTCTTCAACCCGACACACTATGGCCACAATGCTTGGAGAGATGAGGAATTCCATGGGAAAAAATCGGTTTCAAGTGAAAGGTTTAATGCCATGTTGAATGTGGCATTGTTTGGTTTTATTTCAATACATTTTGGATTGGATTTTTCATGTTTTTCTGTTCATTCATTGACGATTTTCGGAAAAAGCTTAATTTCTTCTTTTCTATTCAAATTAGTTTTTTAGTATTTTGTAAACAATTCATAATTTAAGATTTAGTTGGTATTAAATTTGACATGCCATCATACCACCATAGATATTATTTGCATTTTTATTACATTTAAACGATAATAAATGTCATAATATTTTGGAACCCCTCCGGAAACAATTGGTAGCCACCGACCAACGACAGTGCTTCTGTTGTTGCTTTGCTTAAGCACAGCTACCAAACACCCCATCACAAGCCATAATGAAACCTCTTTTCATTTGCGTGTCTCGCAGTTGAAGTCACAGTTTCCCAGGCAGCTTTAAATTCCCCGTTTGCTTTGATTTCGATTTTATTTTGATTGTTATATTCAGTATTAAGTGGTAACAATGCATCTAAGTATGCGACGATAGAAAAGAATGCAGTGTGTTGTCGCACCTTTAAGGTGTGGAGGGCCATATTAACATCCGATTATGAGATAAAAACAGTTTTTTACGTTTCGGATGACCATCGTAATATTTATTTCAAGCTTAAATCAAGTTCGAAGACCGTATATATATGTCCACTTTTTTGGTACATACTCTACTAAAGTAGTGAAGGGAATCATAAAGTCGGCCCGTCCGACTTTACTAATTTCCTTAAAGTATTTTACTTGTTTACCGACTCAGATATTTTTATGTCAAAATCGAACTGTATAATCTTCAATCATCAATATGATTTTGAATTCTAAATATGAGACCCCAAAGAAAAAAATTAATATTATTTTTCGGGATATTGGAGGTTTTCGGTTTTTTATAGAGGTTTCATTTTTATTCCATTCCAATATTTTACCATTCCTTGCGAACGGCACCTTTACCCTTTAATAGTCCGTAAATATTAGTCCAAGTTTGGACATCGCAGACATTGCTTGCCGCTAAATACAATTTGATTTCTCAATAAAGTGACACATGCATTCAACGTTCCACATACAATGGAAGTCTCACCAAAAAAATTAAAGCGCCCACACGAGAAAAAATTGAGATATTCACACGGCTTTGTTGAACGTCTTTTTGGGGTCTTTGAATAATGATAACAATTTCAACAAAAACAACAACAACAGCAACAAAACAAATGCATAAAAACCAGATCAGATCAAAACACAATAAAACTCTATTTTCATTTCATTTTTCTCATTTATTTAGTGTTTGTTTTCTTCATATTTGGTTTTGTTTTTGTTGTTGTTCTTTTTCACTACTTCGTACCAAAACAAACCGTAAAGAAAATTTACCAAACTGTTGTTGTATGCTCATTGTTTGTGACCGACCATGCAGCTTAAAAAAGTCAAATGAGAATAGACGAAAACAAAAGCAACCGAAAAAAGTTCCCATGATCACCTGTGGCAAGCGGTGGCGTACCACAGTAACCTGCGAGCTAGCCCACAACCAGAGTGTGGGGACAAACAAATCACATCAAATCAAAGCCAGATCACTTGAGGTTCATGCACTAAAGCCGATTTTAAAGTTTTATAAATGTCTTGTTTGGCCAACTTGTCTGCGGCATCAACGCCTGACTGTCTGTCTGTCGGTGGTGTGTGCGTGTGATCAGATGCTAATGGTATGTAGCAAGCCGGCAAGCTCAACGCCACTAGAGAGCGGCTGCAGCAGAAGCAACATTTAACAATTCTGCCTCCAAATGCATCAAACATCAAATGAATGACACCTTAAGTGTTGTGTAAACACTTTTCATATATCATGCAGTTACGTACCAACATTCATAGATGGATATGTAGGTTAGGTCATACGCTTTTGTCGGCTGTTTCTCTGCTTGCTTGATGCACTGTGTGACATATAATACGTAATTTTTATTCTTTGTACCATAGGATAAAATTTAGGTATAAAAATGACAGCAATTTAGAATGTATTATGCTTTCCACCTCTTTACGTCAATGTCTTATTAAGGAATCTGATGGCCTCGGTTATCAATAGTCGAACTTCGAAATTTGTATATCCAGTATAAAGTTCATTTTGTAGTAAATTTGTCATTCCGTTTGTAACAAAGGAGTCCCCATATATAATATTGTTGACCAGAGTCAAATTTCTATGTCGATCGATAGAAATCGAAATATTTAAGATAGAGCTTTGGAACGATATAACCCTACATAATAGTTCGGCTCCAATTTCTTATTTTTGGAATGTAGAAGGCCTTCGCTGAATGTTCTATTCAAAGGGAGCTGTAATTCGACATTCGGGTTTCTTGCCGAATAAAAATGTATGTCAAAGTTCAAGCCTGATTTTCCAATTCTCTATATAAGGGTCTCGAACAACGTTGGCTATTTTGCACACCTCATGGCGGAGGGTATCAGAGGTTGATCTGTCATTCTGTTTGAAACTTCTCGAAATATTTAACTAAGGCCTAACAAAAAAATTCTCATTACTAATTTTTTTTTCTGAAATTCCTTCATTCCGAGATATTAGTGGGTAAAACACATTTCTATGGAAAATTGGCTTAGTTTTGGTATAGCTCTCGAATAAAGGTCCCGCTCCATTTTCTGCATTATTTGTTTTTTACAAATTTTCTCATCGAAGTGGTTATAGTTTGGCACATCGCATTACTGGTGGATAAACAAATTCTCCCCAGAAATTATCAATACAGGTTAATTTTTTAAATTGCCTGAGTATCTGCAATTTAAAATTATTATTTTATATAAAGGTCCCGACCGATTGCACACCACGTGATGGAAAGTTCTTGCCAGACGAACTTCATCGGATTTGAACCAATCTTTGTATATCCTATTATATTTACCATGTCTAGATAAAGTCAAAAGACAGGACCCATTGGTCCACTACTTCTGGTGCATTCCCCACAAATGGTCAAAGATTTCAATATTTATTAATCAAATATTATGCGAATGGAATTTCCGATTTGAACCAACCTATTATCCCTACCAATCTGAGATCAAGCCCAAAGATTGCACCGATTTGTCCACTCCTTCTCCGATTTGTACCAAACTTTGCACAGCCTATATTTACCAAGCCTATATTAAGTTCGAAGATGGAACCCATTGACCCTCTCCATCTGGTACCTCCCCCACAAAGGGTTAATATTTTAAAATCTTTTAAATTTAATTTGAAGCGAATTGAGTAAAGGCTTTGACCAACATTAAACCCGAAACCTCTTCCATAAAAGCATATTCCTTATATAAAGCGAATAATAAAACCTGTTCGAAGACCTCCGCTAACCATAGGCTGAAGGTGTATATGTGTCTGCAACACCGACTGACACTTTTTTACTTGTTTAAATAGAAATGGAAATTCGATATATCTGTCTGAAAACTGACCCAATTTCAATGGGATCAATTCCGTTTTAAGTATTTTCTTGTAAAAAAATAGATTTTTTTTAAAATAAAAATAAATAAACGATTGCTCCCACTGTGCACTTGTAAGTCGTACAGTGTTGACCAAAAAATTCTGTAAGTGCAGTCGGAGATGCACAAAAATAACAACATCGTCGATTAATGCAGCAGCACAGTCCATAGCAGCGACGCAACTGCTTATGAATGAAAATAACTCCGTGGGATCAGCATATGGATGTGAGATGAAATTTATAACTGGGATTAGTAAAGTAGCACCCATAGATAAATTTGTTTACACGCCGATACACAGGTACACAATCCCTGGGCATCAACAGACAATTCCAATATCCACTGCGACGGCAAGTTCATCATCTATTGCATCGAGATAGGCTTTGTGTGTTTGTCATGCCCGTACCTACATACTCACACATAAGTACCCCACCGCCCAAATAGCCAAACGAACAACAAGTGGCATAAATAGACATGGGAAAAAACTTTAATTTCCATCCAAAAGTGTCATAATCCAAACAAAAACATTTTTCGATATGATTTCATTGTCATATTATTATACTTATGATGTGATCGTTGTTGTTTTTGCTGTTGTTGTTGGTTTTATTTGTCGTAGTGTTTCTTTTTTGGAGTATTATTACTGAAATTTTCTTGACGGCCGTGGGAATGGTATTCAATTTTTGATGTAGTTTATTTTTCAGAAACTTTTTCTATTTGTCAATGTTGTAACCAAGCAAAAGCAAAAAAGAAGAAAATATAATTGAAAATTTTTAACTTTGGCCAGACAAGTTGAAAGTGCAATTATTATTCTTCATATTTTAATACAACGAATTTGCAAAGTTTTATTTTATAGTTGGTTGAATTTCATTAAGCGTGAAATTGTTTTTTTTTTTCAGAAGACAAATGTAATTATTTGCCTATTTTATAAAGTGAAACCACATTTTATGGGATTTATTGTCAATTGCTGTGTCACAAAAGTATTCCTTTTTGGTGTAAAATTCATGTTTATGAATATTCCAATTGTCATTTTATAGCTACATCAGGTGAAAACTTTTCATCCGAGGCTTGTTAGCCATATATCAACTTTAAATATTTAAGTATGGTTGACAAGGATTTCAAATTTAATAAGGAATTATGTTAATGCGTTGTAGTTTTATATACACTCCGTTTCACACTTGGTCCAGGTTTAGTTGAAATTTAACCTTGTAAAAATTTTTGATGAAATCTGTACTCAACTTTTAATGGATACTTAAAATTGCATTATTATTACATTTGGTGGAAGAAACAAGACCGAGAGGATTTTCAAAATATTACGATGTGCAATGTTTGGATGATATCATTCACTTATTCAACGGGACCACAAACATTACGGCTGTTTATTGCCATCTTATACTTAATTATAAAAACTAGTAACAAAAACGTATAATAAATTAGTACTAGTTACAATTTTTTACAGTTCTGTACAAAAAGTCAAATTCGCCGAATGTGCCCCTACCCGGGGTAGATTGGACATTTGATGGCGCACATTCGGCACCATAGCCGGGTATTTATCACCGCTATCAGTCTGGTTGTTTCATTTTGTTTCAGTCTAAAAGTTTCATTTTGTTTTAATATGCGACTCAAAGCTTGACTTTTAAGGCAATATTTTCTATCGGCGGACCATCAGAAATAGCTTTTTTGTCAATACAGGCACGTATGGTCATATATAAGTAATTTTGGACCATATTAAAGGAATATGTTTAAAAACAAACTCAAAAACATTTTAAGGAAATAATATTTTATTTATTTTTATAAGAATACTAATTAACTATTTTTTAATAATACTGCAGAAAATGTTTTTATACCTTAAATACGAGATGGAATGAAAATATTGGGATTATGTAGCAGAATGATGGGTCCCATGTTCGACTTAATATAGGTTTGGTAAAAATATTACGATTTGCAAAGTTTGAACAAAATCTGACAATCCTTTAGTTTGATATTGGATTAAAAAATGGAGTGGACCGAGGTATCTCATATTCGAATATTAGCAAACATCTTACGATGTATAGTATTGCGATGCAGATTCCATTTTCTTCTGCTGCTAAATTTCGTGAATATTGAACAAACATAGACTCCTCGGTGCGCCATTTACATAAAATCGGACGAAAATATATATGGAACCTATATCTAAATCTGAACCTATTTCAACAAAACTTCGCGGATGTCTACCTGTAGTGACTTCAGTGTGGCATGCAAAATTTTGTCTCAATCGGAAAACATTGACTGCATGGTGCTCCATTTACATAAAATCTGACGAAACTAATCGGTTCTAAATCTGAACCTAATTCAGTACGCTGTGCAAAATTCTGACTCAATCGGACAAATATTGGCAGTATGGTGCTCCATTTACATAAAATCGCACGAGACTATATATGGGAGCTTTATCTAAATTGAACCGATCTCAACAAAAGTTGACATATATCTATATAGACCTAATTCAGTACTCTGTGCAAAATTTTGTCTCAATCTGACCAATATTGGGAGTTTAGTGCACCATTTACATAAAATCGGAATCTGAACCAATTATCTCCAATTTCAATAGGGTTCGTCCTTGGGCCAAATAAGTGACATTTGCCAAATTTCATCCGAAACGGATGAATCGTTTATTTTGAAAGTGGCGTAAGCCCATTTTTTATATTGAGATATTTATTGAGATATTTTCTTATATCGAGATGTTTGGGCTTGATTTTTTTTCAAAAATATTGTTAAATGGTACTAATTTTGTTTGTGGCTTTGTGACATTAAACATGATAGAACATATAACGTAATATGTTTTGTAAGCTTTTCTAGAAAACCAAGATTTGTAAGCAAATGACTCATATCTTTATGTGTATCTTTTGTATGTATTTAATCCTTCTAACTTAATTCCTTGTGTATCATTTTCGTCCTTAATTTGTTAAACTGAACTCCAATTATAGTATCTCCAATAAACCATTGTTTTACGATTTCCGAAACTAAATTAGTTTCTTTAATAACAAATCTTCATCATTTATGTTAACACATGTTCCCTAGACTAGTGTCTTAAAATACTGCTCTAGTTTCATGCTCTGTTGTGATTTTGAAAACCGCAAACATTGATTTTTCACACCTTTTGCCAGATTCCCACATAAATCTGTTTAATGTGGGAATTTATCAAACCCACAATTACTCCTCCAACCGCACAAGACGATCAACTTTCAATTGCCACCAAGACGACCAATGTCCAGTGCACAATGGGCTCGCCCCCAACGGCTGTAAACTCTGACCTTTTTTAATAAAATCATAATAAACCATAAAAAATAATTTACAACTACAAACATAGTCTTCCTACAGGTAGAACTCTTAAAACTCTACGCCATGGCAACATAAGTTGCGATCATTATTGTTATTTTTTTAATTAAGTGAAAACTTCTTGCAACATCTACAACTACAAAAACAACAACTACAATAGCCGCTACGAAGAACTCATCAACAACAATGCAACAATTAACGTGTAATTATCGTAGTGCAGCGCCAGTGCCAGCCGTCAAGGAAACAACAACAACGGTTTTAACAATGAGTGGGAATGCGAATACGTCCGCCACCAAAACTGACAACATATTGCACAATCCCAACACAAAACAAAAAAAAAAAAAAATAATAATCCTGCCTGGATGGCAGGACAGGACACCACGACGCATTTATGGCACATACACGCACACACACAGCATTTCTTCCAAAGTATTAAATCACTTTAATGCCTTTCAGAATCATCAACAAACGGACTTGTTAAAACGCCCCCTTTTCACGTTGGGAGAGTTTCTCTGTACGGTTTTTGCCGAATGGCTGAGGGTGCGGGTGTCGACAAGACAACAAACAGCACACAAACAGAAAAAAGAAGATGTTAACACAAAATAATCGTAATGGAAATGTGGCGATGTCGATGTCTTAAGTCGAAATTTAAAATCAAAGCCGATCGACATGGAGCCACGGGCGTGTCATTAATGTGATGATACACCCTGGTAACGAAATGGAGATTTAACACATTTCTGCATCCATATGTGATGTTCTTTTATGGGGAACGAGGACAATACGTGGTAATGATTTTACCTACAGTCAAAAAGCGGGATTTGTATCTGCCGCCAAATACACAGGCACACAGTTTACAACTAGAGCGGACTGGGCGGCTGCAACAAAGCTCCTGCCGAACATCGAACGTTCAATAGCTTTTTTAAGTCGTTTTCTCAAACAGACGTAATTTGCGACCACAGTTAGAAGTAGGAGCAAGGCCCTCAAGCCGGTCGTCGGCAGTTATTGAGCTGCTGATATTGAAACCTTGTTGGTCTTTTATGACTCTGACTATGGACCAATATCATCTGAATGCATTTCCAGGAGTACTCCCACCAACCAGAAGAACTACAACTGCAGTGAAGAACTACAACTGCCTAGGCAAAAGGGGAATGGTTTTAGCCTAACTAATATCAAGCCTCAAATCGTATTGGGCTCGAATTGACAGCATGATTGTAGGTACATACCCTACATGTGGACTTATATACTACATATATTCAAAAATTGTTTATCTACAACGAAATATGTTGAGGTTTATTTAATTGTTAATAAATACCTCCTTTTGAACCGCATTATGTGCCGCATGGCGCCCAATAGTCGCACCCCCCAAAAATAAAATATATGGCAACTAGTTATCCACATAAACAAATCCATGTCCATACATACATATGTATGTTCACGTAGATTTGTGGATAGTTAAATGGCAACATTCAAATCGATAAGTGGCCAACAACTAATTATGTTGTTAGCAGTAATCGCTGTGTCGGATGATACTTCAAAGGCAATTTGCCGCATTAAAAAGGGATTTTCAAAAGTAATCACTCGGTTATAGAATCTCTCGAACATGAATTACAATTTAGAATTCACTACTTATCACGAGTATTAGAGCCACTCACACCCCTACACCGAACCTTTGATGTGTATGAGTTCAATTATAATTGAATTAAAATGTTCAAAAGGGGAATTTCAAAAGCCAGTCAGTCCGTCAGTCGGCCAGCCAGCCATCCGTTCAATTTGTGGCACCACAAGAAATTACGCCGAATCAAATTTATTCTCGTCATGGTTATGATTTAAATCACGCCGGAATTCGTTTGGGGTATGGGAAATTTGTGTTTTACTACCAATTAGGAATGTTTACCACATCAGAATTATAACGACGACGGCGGCGAAAAGTAACAAATAATTAAATATGCCAAAATATATTTTGTAGAACACCAATAAATTTTATGATTTGTGTTAAAGTGATTTTTTTTTTTCAAAAAAATCTGTGAATTTATACCAGCCCAAAAATATATGTCATATTTTTGACTGAAAAAATTTATTTATTCACATTTTGTTGCCATGGACAATATACGTGATTTGTTGATTAATTAGTTTTAGTTTAGTTTTAATATTATAAAATCTATTCCGCTTTACAATAAATTCAGGCGAAATAGAGTTGATTAAAAATGTCATATCCTTAGATGAAAAATGGAATCTGAAAATAACAGTCGAAAGTTTCGGGGGGTTGTAGTATGTTATTTTACACCACTGAAACTATCATAGAATATGTTCTTCAGTACTGTATATCCATGGAATTTGTAGACCTATTAGCTGATACGACAAACATTGTCTTGCAGTATTTTTGAGGTACAATTTTCGGTATTCTAGATATGTTTTTTATACCCTTCGCCATAATGTACAGATCAGTGGTAATACCTAGGTATATATCATAGTTCATATAAGGTAACATTACAGTACTAAAGTTTGTTGTTAATTTTGCCATCGGTGGATATCAGTGTATAAATAATTACATTTGTGTAAAAAATAAATTCAAATTCACATACAAGTTTGACTTTCGGGTTCAATTAACATTTTCCCAATATATTTGTAAGGCTTCCTCATAACGGTAGACCAATATTATGTAAATTTTTTATATCCTCCACAATTAAAAGATATAACGGTATATCTTATATAACGGTATCCCTTAATATTTGGTATTTAGTTGTAATTTTATATTTTGCATGACCATTGACTAGAAAATATTCCTATCAATATACGCCCACGTTTCCGAATAGCCCCCATTTAAAGGTACTCCACCTTACTCAATGCTTTGGGGGGTTTGTGCACGTCTTTAAACCTAATCCGGTGCAATTTGGAATTTTAGTATTTGGTTGTTTTATCTGGGAGAATGTATTCTACTAAAGTGATCAATATTGGTCCACGCTTTGGGGTAGCCCAGATATTTTGTGTTCAATCAAATTTACTGTAATTTTATATTTGATCCGGGTAGGCACCTTATAATGGTATCCCCTATTGTTCGGTATATTCATAATTATGTCAAATCGTTGTACCAGAAATTAATATATCTCAATTCCCATTGTAGTAGCTGTAATATGTCATTCCGGGATATTGGAGGCTAAACACATTATGGCAAAAATTTTTCTATTTAGGTTCAAGTTTTGATATAGCTCCTAAATTCAGGTCCCGCCCCATTTTCGGTATTATAAAGACTTTGACCAATATTCTCATAAAGTTGGCTATAATTTGTCATAACGGATTCCTGTGAATAAAAAACTTATTTCCAGAAATTACTTACTATAGCTTAATGTTTTAAAAAGACGCCATACATACTTCCCGTTTAATTTCAATATGTTAAAGTTCTTATGATTTAAGGAATCTACGTATTGGAAGGTATACAAACTTCGGTATAACTTTCACATTAGACATTACGCCTTGGTTATTTTTATTCCCTCCACGATAAGGTGGAGTATGTATTCTTGATCATAATACAATTCTATGTCGATTTACGCATGTCCGTCTGTCTGTTGAAATCACGATAGAGATCGCAACATTTAAGATAGAGCTCTGAAATTTTGCACACACACATTGCTAGTACGCCTAGGATGTTTGGTATTGCAAATGGCATATATCGCTCCACGTTTTGGTGTAGCCACTCAATATTCTATATTTTGGGGATTTTGGACAGGTTTTCCAACCGAATTGGCACATCTCCGCAATAGAAAATATTAAAAAATATTAATATTGACCCAAGATTCAGTGTAGTCCCCCATATAACGGTACTACCCAATAATTCGTATTTAGAGGATTATAGACTGGTTTCAAATTTTCGATTCTCATTGAATAACACATATCCGTATCTATTTTAATATTGACCCAAGTTTCGGGGTAGCCCCCATATGATGGTACCCCATAATGACGGTATCACCACATTTCCCCACTAAAATTTTAATTATTCACCCAAGCCGCTATTTTGGGTATTTTGGATACGTTTTTCAACCGAATTGGCTGTAATTTGGTATTTTATATTAAAATTTTAATACCGTTTTATTATATCGGTAGTCCCCCATATAACGGTAGCCCCGCTATTACATATTTTGAGAATTTCAATCATCTTTTTTCAGGTATTTTTGGTATGTTCAAGGTCATGAGTTCTTGTTTTAATTGTTATCCTCATGTTGGAGGGTATAAAAAGTTCGGCCGGTACTAAATTAACATCGTCTTTACTTTTGTTTAATATTACTGTTCTTACTGTTCTTTACAGAATTTTGCAAGGAAAATATCCTTGGACAGTAGTTCGTTCTGTGATACACATTTTCGGTTTCGGATATATGCGAGGTGTTGTGTTTATATGTTCAAAGATATTGACCAAAAATTCGGCATATAATATAATCAATCAATAACGTTATATATGTTACCACCTAATTTGATATTTAATGTGGCATATCCACATTTTAGGTACTTTAAGGGACACCATTGTCCTATGGGCTTATTATTATTATTTTCAAAAGAAAATATTCTTCGGCATGAATCTTAAAATCCGAATCCCCTAAATGGACGATTCGGAATATCTTCTGATTTTCCATCCTTTTATTTGTCCCAAAATTTACGTGCATTCTATTTGGCACGTAGGTCAGGTTTGGTGCGTAGGCGTGTGATAAGGTTGAATTTTTGGAAATTCGTACTAAAAGGTACTAAAAGCTGTTTTACACCGGGACGGTTAGAAGTAGAACTTTGAAATTTGGTACATAACTTTGTCTGTGACGAGCGAAGAGGAATATGTGAAAAATTGTATGTGAAAACATTTTGAAATTTAGTACTAAGTGGTACTAAAATGTACTAATAGAACCGATAGAGATAGAAACATGAAAATTCGTATATAGCATTAACTATTAAAAAATAGAGTTTTATAAATTTTTTTTTGTTTTGGGAAAATAATACTAAAGTGGGGATACAAATTACTAAATAAACATTTCAATGGAACCGGTAGAAATATAAATCGGAAAAGAGGTAGATTTCATTATTACTAAGACTATGCTATGTGTTAATATATTTTTTAAGTACTACTAAATTGGTACTAAATATTAAATTATAATGGAAACTGTATAGATTGAAATCTGGAACTTTGTATGTAACATAACAATTTGAAATAGAATGATATGTATAAAACTATTTTGGAAATTTGTACAAAACATTGTACCACAGTGAATGGCAAAAAATATGAAAATACTAAATTCGTGTATGTGGCATCTAAAATTAAGAGTATAATTACTCTCATTGCCATCAACAAGTTAATTGGTAATAAATTGACATTGCCTAATCTATATTTAAAGAGTCTATATATAATTGCATTTTAAGTAACAAAATTGAATACTCCACAAAAGTTTTTAAATTGTACTTGAATTGTACTAAAAAGTACTAAATATTCTGTATGATAGAACGGATAAGAATAGGAACCTGTTATTATATACATATCTGGAACTATTATAGTAAATATTTCTACAAAAATATTTTCCAAAAATATGTTCTAAAATTATATTACGTAGATAATTTAATGTTTATTTTAACTATAAAATTAAATGTGGGTTTGAAAAGATCCACTAACGAGGTAGCGGGCGTATGCTGGTTGAGTTATAAGCGACGTAACTAACGACATTTCTTTTTACACATATAAATATCGACAACTTTTGTAAGGGGACTAAAATCTTTTAATTGATTGAGCGATTTGATTTTATGTGGAACTATATCGGACATTTTCTTCAATGTTGTTTATTATTCTCTAAATTTTGGATTTTAAATTACAGGCAAATCGGTGGGAAAATGCTGTTAAATCATTCAAAATACTGAAAATTGGTCAGAACTACTATATATTTCATTTACATATTGCGATCTATATCGTGACTTTACGAGGTCTCTGCAGAATTTTTCTTTATCAGTATAAAAGGCGATAATATGACAGACATAGCAATTTGGCATTTTCTGAGTAAAATAAGTGCCCAACCAGTTGATCAACCTTTAACCCATTCATAATCATATCATTTATATGCATGATCGTATACAAATAATGTTAGTGTGGGAACCACTTTTCATCTTTTTACAGGAAAATGTTTCGAGAATGAAGTCAGTAAAAAATTCGGATACTAAAAACAAGATTTTTGTTAACGCTCTTCTTTATAACCTTGAAAATAATTTAAAAATCTAGGGGCCAATACTATTGGTGGTCTATGGTAATGAACTTGCACTGCTTGTCTGATGGCAGTGTTACAATGTTTAACATCCACATGACACCTCTTCGCCCCTGACTATCAATTGGTAAATGAAAATAATTTTCATTCTTTTCTTAAGAAACATTAAAAAGGTGGGATTCCTTTTCCCAGTAATCTCACCTAATCGAACACCTAACGTAACTGTTAAACAACAACTTCCTACAAACATTTAACACTGCCAACACACAAATATAGCCAAACGCTACTGTAATATTAAATTAGCCAGTTATGCGCTTGACACCAGCAGCAGCTCCTTTTTCTCCATTTCCAAGAGACAATGATCGTTCATCGTTGTTGTCGTCGTCATCGTCCAATGCAGACGACGATGAGAGAAATTGAGACGTAATCGTTAATGTCAACTGACTCCAAGTGTAACAACAATCAATGATCTACACGATTGATAAGATAATTTAATAAAACCAATACACGTGTAAACATTGAACGTTTCTCAGCTTGAAAAGGGTCCCTCAGCCGGAGAATGCTGAGGAAATGCTGTGTTGGACGTGAATTTCATATTCATAACCACGCAGGGATTGCAAAACAATTCACACGAACGGACATCGATCTGAGTGTCGTACAGAAAGAGAGGTCTAATCATAAAATACTTGGTAAGATCATAAATCTGGTCAAAACAGGCACACGCACACTTACACCCTCACTCACAGACTCATACCCATGTACATGTATTTCCATGTAAGTCCGGACAAGCGAAAGTGAATTATGAGCCATGAAACAGTGAGTGGTGGCTGTGTATGCGAGAACTATGACAACTACAACAATTGTCATGGAATATGATCCTGTGCGTGTGTGTGTGTTTGAGTATAAGTACAACAAACTACAGTTATTTTCTTATCTATAAACCATATCTTTTGGCTATGAAAACAATACCAGCATTACGAATTACAACAACCAACAACAATGACAAGAGCTGGGCTAAAGATGTACAACATAATCAGCATCATTGAGAGAATAATGTCCTGCTATCATGTAACAACACCAGCTAACTTATCCACAGACCTTGTACGACAAGATAGCAATCAATCGTGCAACAATCAGTGTTAAGAGAATTACAGGAATAGATCACACTCGTTGTTCCGAATAACCACAACTTGTGGACGACAAGAGCAGGGTGGTATTATGATTGGTGTTATGATTATGGAACATTTTTTTAGGAATTTGCCATAAGCATTTATGAAAGCTTTTCTCTGTTAAACTTGAATGTTATTAGAGATTTTTTTTATCCGGGTCGCCTGCGATGATAAGTGCAAAGGCACATTAAGTTCAAAAGGTCGAATAAGTCGTTGTCACTTTATATGGGAGTTGCACATAATTCTAACTTTTCACTTACTAAGAAGAAGGCAAGTCAATATATAAACAATTTTACATGACCCCGCTGAGTTACATTATGAGTTACAAATGCCAAATTACAGCCAGTTGGTTTTAGGAATAAGACTGCAACCTCCATATTATTAAATATAGGATCTACATGAGAGAGCGTTTCACACCAATTGTCCCCATTCTGTTGACTCATATCTAAATACAGTAAAATCTCGATATAATGCTTTATATATTGTACACTGTCCTACATGTTGGGACAGTATACTATTTTTGTACCCTCATCCTTATGACTAATGAGGGTATATCACATTGATACGGTGAAAATGTGCCTCATTGAAATTTTGGTTTTAGAACCCATTTTTATTTGTACCAAATCAGTTTCAGACAATTTAGAGTCGATTTACAAATGTCCGTCCCTCTGTCTGGCCGGTTGGTGCGCACAATTACTCTCAAGGGAATATCCGATTTCATCCAAACTTTGCACATCTTATTATTTTTTTCAAACTTAGTTGAAGTACGAAGATGGAGAACATAGATGGAGAACAAAGGTCCCCACAAAATAGTCAAAATAGTGCAAAAAACAGCTTTATAATACCATGCGAACGGACTATTCTATTCGAACCAAACTTTGTACAACCTATTGTCTTTACCAAGCCTAGGTCAAGTCTGAAGATGGGACCCATTAGTCCACTCCTTTGGTACCCAATAAGAACCCATTGTACGAAATTTCAGCGAATTCAGTTGAAAAACGCTCTCAAGAACCCCAAAATTGGGGAGTACCCTTATATGGGGGCTACAAGAAAAAGTCAACCCATATTTATAATTTTTAGTGAAGACATTTAATACCCAAAAAGAACCCAATGTACCAAATTTCAGCAAATTCGGTTGAAAAGCGCGCTCAAGAAGCCCAAAATATAAAATAAGGCGGTACTCTTATATGGGGGCTATGCTTAAACGTGGATCGATATAGCCCATCTTTGATCATGGCCTGCCTGCAGACAAAAGCCGACTCTATGCAAAGTTTTGGCGATTTATCTCAATTCCTTCAGATAGCGTTATTACAACAGACGGACATGGCTAGATCGTCTTAGAATTTTACCCTGGTCAAGAATAATATATATTATAGGGTCGGAAATGAATATTTCGATGAGTTACAAATGAGATGACAAAATTAATATACCCTCCATACTATAGTGGAGGGTATAAAAATGAACCGCTTTTGACAATTTTTGGTAATGAGATTTGATATCCAATGAGAACTTCAATTCGATTGAAAAACATTCCCAAACTCTCCAAAATACCGAATAATGGGGGACACCGTTATATGAAGGCTATAAAACATCGTAAAAGGTGTATGGAAATTTTCAAAGCTATATCTTAAATATTTCGAGTTCTACCCTGATTTCAACAGACAGATGGACATTCATACACTGACATAAAAGCGTGGTGTTGTTGGGGGATATAAGAACTCAACAATAACAGGTCCGAAATACATGTTACAGTGGTACGAACAACCTAAGTGTACTACGTGATATCAGATCGGCAATGAAAAGAGTGTAGAATAAATCTCTGGAAAATGTGCAGGGTCGTTTCGCTATAGATACAATAGAATATTAAACATACAGGCCGATTTCACTCTTGTTGTCAATATCGGCATTACTCTTCTCCAGAGATATATCTTCAGCATTTCACTCAATTTCTACACATATCGGTGGTGGACTAAAGGTATGTCAGAGACTACGACCGCATATAGAATGAATGGATATTTATATATGCCAGCAGTGCATTTTTGGGATTAGTCAGTGAGAAGTCTGTGAAAAACATTAATTAATGCATCATTGATTTATTATTACAGGCCAAAATATTATTTCAAGATGAAAAAACATCATTAAGCTCAGCCGGACATTTTTTACTTTCCGTCATGCGGGTGTCCTCAAAATATAGAAAATATAAGGACTATAGTTGTTCATGAACGGAAATATAAAATTAGAACCCAAAATACTGAATAATGGAAGGATACCTTTAAACTCGGTCCTATGAGATTAAAAAGTATAATACACCTTATTAGCTTGAAAAAATACCCAAAGTCTCCAAATTCCGAATATTGAGGAGTACCTTTATTTTGGTCTACCCCAAAACGCGGACCGATACATTCACTTATCAATACCAAACATCCTCTATTTTGGATATTGCGAGCTTTTGCGGGCAGACATGGCTTAATGTGCTATTAGGTTAATAATTCCAAACGGAATGACAAACGTAGTGTTCACTTTACCTGTAGGTTTTAGATAGGGTTCTTCGTGCAATTTCGAGTATTCAAAATATTCACACAAATATAGAGTGTATATACTCGTAAAATTATATCCACTATATATATAGTGGATATAAATTTGAGATTAAAAATTCAAATTACAAAAAATGTATGTTAAAATTCAATTAAACGGCCCACCTAATTATAAATTATCGTTGTTGTAGCACCCAATGTTTGCACAACAAATTACCAAAAAATATCTCTAGCGTCATAAAATGTGTTAAAGAAGATTACACAAAAATTATTTATATTAAATGTGGGTGCGACCCATGGTGATTGACGATTCGATAGAATTCATTGGACAATCTAACCACGTATTGAGGTAAAAATTGAACGCTTGAACAAACCAACCCAATTTACCTGTTACCAATGTCTGGGTGACAAGAACACAGCAGGAATCCCAGTTGTAGTTTTTGATTTATTTCAAGGAAATCATAAGGATCCATATCACCACTTGTGTTTTTTATGGATATTTTTTTCTTGGTTATTGTAAAAATATGAATTATGAATATTTCAACAAAATATTTGTTTTTCCTGTTAGCAAGATTTTTTATTATTATATTAAAACTAAGATAAAATATGTTTTAGTATTATTTTATACTGAATAAATCATTGATCAATACACAATAAAACAATATTTGTCGTTATCCGGTAGTAAAATAAGTAAACAATAATTGTAATAAAACAATTGCACAACAACTGTAAAGTAATAAAAATCTTTATTCCGAAGAATAATTGAAATGTGATGACAGGCCTTTGGCATAGTTGGTATTAAGGAGAAACTTAAAGCCCGTACATAATATAAAATTCAAACAAATAAAAAAGTACATTATTTATTAGACTTTATATTAACAAGCAAAATATAATTAATATATTTGAAGAAATATACTGAGGGGTTAATGAATTTACCAAAAATGAAATGCAATCGTTAAACTAAGAAAAAATATAGTTGATAGACTGATGCCAGATCTTGTCGAGTATAATAAGAAAAGTCGCTTCCAAAATTAAAGAAAACGGATCTGTTTTCCACGAACAATTATTATTAATGGGTGCGTTTGAAAAATTTAAAGGCAATTAATTGAAAATCACCGATATATGACAGGATCGGAAATATTTTCTCTAGAATAGGATTGGGTAAAACAAAGGGAAATACTGATTTATTGTTGTTGAAGACCCAAAACTATAATCATATGAGCGAGCGTTTTGTTAAATATGTTGATGCAAATAGTACCATCTACCTGGATAATACTTAAAGAAGCTAGGATGTGGTAGTAGGATGTTATGCTCTGAAAAATTACGTTCCAAATTACAGGGGTTGAATTATTTCTGGGATGAAGTTTCTTATTCACCATGAATCTGATATGCCAAATTATAGCCACATCGATGAGAAAATTCGGTTATAACCTTAAAAATACCGAAAATGAAGTGAGACATTTCTATGGGCATCAGAACATCGACTGATATGGACAAATTTTCTAAAAATATGTTATAATTGTTAAATCACAGCAACTTCAGTTGCCAACTAAAATCTTGAAAATACCCTGAACATTATATGTAAGCTTTGACAACACGGGAAACTATTTCAAAAATTCCTCTTAAAAAATTCCATGGGACGATGCTGCTAAAACCTGAAAAGTTCGATATTGAATTAATTGATTTTTGGAATATTTTGTACCCCATGAGAACCTGAAATATGTGCCCAAAAGCCTCAACCTTAAAATGTGGTTCCTTTGCAATACCAACCATTCCAGGAATAGTAGAAATGTATGTGGAAAATTTTAAACCTAGCTCGTGATTTCAACGGACAGATTGATAAGAATTTTATGCTTATCCATAAATGATTTTCAATTATTTTTAACTCATAATAGTAATCATTTCCGACCCTATAAGGTATATATATTCTTGATCCGTCTGTCTTTTGTAATCTTGCCTTGACTCTACACCAATTGAAACAGATTGCCAACATTCTTTTTTTTTTGGGGGGTTTTTGGGCGAATTTTTCAGCCGAATTAGCTGTAATTTAATAAATATCTCCACTAAAAAATATTAATAAAGATCGTGTAGCCGCCATATAAAGGTAACCCCCAAATTTGCAGTTTTTTGGCACATTTTTAAGTCGAATTAGCTGTAATTTAATACATTGAGTTCCTATTGGTTAGTAAATCTCTCCACTAAAAAAATATAAATATAGATCGTGTAGCCGCCACGCCCCCTTATTTTCGGTATTTTGGAGTTGTTGAGTGCGTTTTTTAATCGAATTCGCTTAAATTTGGTACATTGGGTTCTTATTGGGTACCAAATATCGTTAATTAAAATTATAAATATAGGTCCACTTTTTCAGGGTGGAGGGTATATAACGGCCCGGCCAATTTTTTAATATTTTCACTTGTTTTAATTACTTTTTAACCTGTTTGCAATTTGGAACATTCGGTATTATTATGTACACAAATTTGTCCACTAAAAATAACGAGATACCCCATATTTTCCTTTTTGAGGAATTTAAATCACTTTCTTTGGATTTATGCAACACCTCGTATAATGATTGGTACCGTTAGTTGGTGTTAAATTGTAAACAAATAAAATCCTGTGTACGCTTGTGATGACCTCATATAACGCTGCACTCTAATTTACAGTATTTGAGGAAATTTGTATTTGGGAAAAATCGTTTACAGATTTTCGCGCATATAGCTCCCATATATATTTTCGTCCGATTTCATGTAAATGGTGCACCAAAGTCCCTATATATACTTCGATTTGCACGAAAATTGGAGAATATATTTTCGACTATTTATTCGCTGTAGCCATCAGACCTAAGAAGAAAAAACACAAGGCGTAGGAAAAAATTCATTTTGATTCTCTATGAATATTGGAAATCGTAATGTACCATTTAATTGCATTTTGACATTGTTAATCTAATATTAAATAGATGTAAAATATTAAATAGATGTAAACAACTCGACGTGTTTTTTGGTGTTATTAAACTTAACAAAATAGTTAAAGTTTTGAAGACTTTAATTCTTAACATTTCACTCAATTATTATTGTTGTTGTTCGTCGATTTCTTCTCGGTATGGCATTGTTAAGATCCAACATGGAAAATTGCTAACAAACATCACAACATGCCGCCCAAAGACAATTTGGGACATAAGAAGATAAAAAGCAATTATTGTGGTTAAACCGGATCAGCAGTAATTGCCCAGAAATTATACTTCGACAATGATATACAAAAAAAAAAAAAAAAAAGAAAGAAAGAAAGAAAGGAACGCCATGGCAACGAAGGAAGTAACACAACAGCAAGACAATCCCAAAAGCAACAATGACCCAAAAAGAAAGAAAGTAAAAAACCAAAAAGAAAACAATGACCAAATTCGATTTTGTTCTGTGTCCTTTGGCTTTTATTCTCTGTACTGGGCAAGGCGATTGTTTTGTGTGGACGTGCGAGCGGATATCTGAAAATGTGGAACAATTAGAGCACGGATTAATTGTTAAATTGTCCTCTCTCTCTCAATATATATGGTTTGCGTGTGTACATGCCCAACGTATGTATCACGCACACCAGATTATCTGTCCATCCACCACCAGGTCTTAAGCCAGCCGAACTAGGACACCGATTGGTATTAGGAGAACAAAATCATGGTGGGAACACGAAAAAAAAACAAAAATAACACGCAGGCAAATACAGCAAAATGTTGATACAACGAAATCACTCCTTCGTTTTATTCGACCGACCGACCGACCGTTAACCGCTAGTCCATCCATCTATCCCTCCTGCCCTCTGAACTATTAGCTTTTATCCTATAATCCCAACCTATAACTAAATTGTAACATTCTATTGTTTTATGTTTTTTCTTCTTGTCTTTAAATCAAATCTAAGCAAATTTGCATAAAGTTCAAAGCAGTCGACCAAAAACGTTTAAACACTCTCCGCTGCGATAACATATTTACTGCTATCTGCTAATGCAATAAATCAGATTTCGGC
This sequence comes from Musca vetustissima, assembly GCF_032173495.1. Classification (NCBI taxonomy): domain Eukaryota; kingdom Metazoa; phylum Arthropoda; class Insecta; order Diptera; family Muscidae; genus Musca; species Musca vetustissima. The sequence goes on along the minus strand of NW_026886716.1, from coordinate 27,063 downwards.
ATTAGTTTGCAGTGCGTTTATCCGCTTTTGCTTGCAGTTTGAAAATATGGTATGGTAATGTCTCATAACGTTTAAGACCTAGTGGGACACATTGGTTTTAATACGCATTTGTCCTGTTAGGGATTAGTTTAGCATTAGCCTACTTAAGCATATTTAAACGGGAGTAGCTTAACTAATTAGTCGAATAATTAGTTCATTTATTTGTGTCCACTCAACAAAGCCGGCAAACAAACAACAAAACAACAAATTAGAGCATATTTCGAATAAATCCTGTAGACAGCATATGCGCCAAAACAATATCCGAAATGCGATTACATAGATCTGCATTATTCTTATCTAAGATTAGATTAAAGGACATGGAATCCATAATAAGCTGCATGGTGAATGCAAATTGTCCTATTTTTTATATCTTAAGCAATAATGTGTTTTAATTTGTAATGTATAAATAATGTCTAGGGGATATATATTCTAAAATTATAATTTTGGACTTAATGGAATTTCTGCTATACGATAGAAGTCACCTAAATTTGATCGGAATTTCTATATGGTGCATATGTAGTGAATAAGTTCGATTACAATAACTTAGTAATCCTTAAAATAATGAATACTTGGGATACAGTTGTATGGGTAAAACACAACGTTGACTGAAATTATAAAATGTTGGTCACAATGAAAATAGATCCACTTTTAATCAAGATAAATGTTTTTAATGCCTTTGGCATAGATTTCAGAAGTTTGTTTGTATGTGTTCTTCGATGGAAATCCTTTTAAATTGTGAATAAGGCAATTTATGGAAAAACATTTGTATTTTCGCATACTGGAACAAAGTATGCCAAAAAATTGTCGGACACCTCTGGAATTATTAACGTACTTCAAGTATGTGGGAACAATTATTTGTGTTGAAAAAGTCGTCTACTATTCTTGTCTGGTCTGAGATTTTCAAGATATCAATATTAAAATAGCTCTAAGTATATTTTTTAGGTTCTCATACAGTATTGGATTGATCTGTCGTTGCAAAGTTGATACTGAACTCCAAGTTTTTTTTCTTCTCGACTATTGACTATGCCACCTTTTTCTTGTAAAAGAAAAAGTAGAATCCTACAAAACGAGGAATAGGAATATGCAACACGTACTTCATCTTAGCAGTCAAAAATATTTAAAATATATACATATAGAACATTATGTTAAGGGCCTTGTTAAAAGCCGCAAGTTAAATACGTAAATTTTTAGGTGAAATTCAACTAAAATAGAGAAATAACTCCAATATTTTTTCAGACATTTTTTACCTCCGCCTATGGTCTACGGAATTACATACAGATTTTATTATTTTTATTGGGAGATACCAAAGACAGTGGTTCTCATTTTCGAACTGGATCTAGTGTTGGTAAAATATTAGAATTTGCCAAGTTTAGATCAAATCGGACATTCAATTGACTTGATATTGGAATAACAAATTAAAACCAGTAAGGAATGCTCAGGAGTCGGGCGTGGCGTATGTCGGACGTTAAGTATATATACACCTGAACATATTTTACAATGTCCAATACAGGTTATTCAATAAAACTTAACACACGCCATTCTAGACTCAACTCACTCGAATTTCGTGTATGTGGAAGAAAATATATATATATATATATATTTAGATGCTTTATCTAAAACTTAACTGATTTTACTATACATTACCATACATTATTCAATAGGCAATCGAATTCGCTGTGCAAAATTTCATATAAATCGAACAAATATAGGCTCTTTTGTGCATCATTTAAAAATCGGCCGAAAATATATATAGGAGCTATATCTGAATCTAGCCTGATTTTAACGAAACATTGCACATATCATTATAAATATGCTATGCATAATTTCATGTAAATCAAAAGAAATGTAAGTGCATTGGTGCCCCATTTTCATAAAATCGGTCTAACATATATATATATAGGAGATCAAAATCGGAACCGATTTATAGAAAACTTCACATACGTCAATCTGTATTTAGTTCAGTACGCTGTGCAAAATGTTGTCTCAATCGAACAAAACTTCCTTGGGTCAAATAAGTGGGCTGTGCCAAATTTTATACAATTCAGTTTATAAACGCAACCTATACTTTGTTACAATTTAACATGGGCAGACAGACGGACGGACATGCATAAATCGAGTAAAAAAGTGATTCTATGCATATTCTCAAAAGAAACCATGGGTCCATCTAGTTTCCTATTGCCTGTTGCAAACGTATGCGGAAGAATTGGGTTGGATGTACCACAAGAGTTAGACAGACGGGAACGGTAAAAATATTACATTGTGCACAGTTCCGTCATGTATGAATTTTCAAAATGTTGTAGGAGAGGCACCAGAAGGAGTGGACCGATATCCTCCATCTTCAAACTTGATCTAAGTTTGTAAAAAATATTGCAATGTGCAAATTCTGAATGAAATTGGTTACACCCTTCGAGGCCAGACACGCAAACGGACGGGCATTTGTAAATCGCCTCCAAATTTTCTAAACAGTTTCTATCCAAAGAATCATGGGGTCTAAAACCAATATATCGATGAGGCACAATCATTGATGTAGTACGAAAATGATAAAAGTGTAATTTTTGAAAATGAAATTAAAAAATATTGCCAATGATCAATACAATTCTATATTTGGACATATCCGCCATATAAGGCCCCATTGGGTCACGCTTCGACATAGCACCCACATGAATGCCCCTCTCCATTTTCGGTAATATCAAGTTTTTAATCGAATTTTCTCCTCGAGGTGGCAATAAGTTGGCATATGGGGTTCCTGGCGAAGAAAAAACTTCTTTCCAGAAATTATTTAATATAATTTTCGGTATGTTGAAGTTTCCAACTCAGTTTTCCAAGCTTAAAGTCTGTAATGTAGAACATATAGCGCACATATATAGTTTCTTACGATTTTATTTAAAACTTCAACTTTGATCATTTTTCCGATTTTATCGAAATTTTCATAATGGATTTTTTCCCCCAAACCATTTTTATATACTTCACCACACTGTGGTACAGGGTATTATGTCAAAGTACAGGTCGCATTTATAATCCGATTTAGATGAAATTTGGCACAAGTCACTTATTTGGCCCAAGGACGAACCCTATTGAAATTGGGAAAAATCGGTTCAGATTTAGATATAGCTCCCATATATATTTTCGTCCGATTTAAGGTAAATGGTGCACCAAAGTCCTTTCGATATATATCTTTAGGTCCACATTTGCATGAAATTTGGCACAGAGTACTGAATTAAGTCCAGAATGATGTGTGCGAATTTTCGGGAAAATCGGTTCAGATTTAGATATAGCTCCCATATATAATTTCGTCCGATTTAAGGTAAATGGTGCACCAAAGTCCCTATATATCATTCGATTTGCATAACATTTGACAAAGAGTACTGAATTAGGTCCATAATGATGTGTGCCAAGTTTCGGAAAAATCGGTTCAAATTTAGATATAGCTCCCATATATAGTTTCGTCCGATTTAAGGTAAATGGTGCACCAAAGTCCCTATATATCATTCGATTTGCATGAAATTTGACATAGAGTACTGAATTAGGAGCAGAATGATGTTAAGATTTAGATATATCTCCCATATATAGTTTCGTCCGATTTAAGGTAAATGGTGCACCAAAGTCCCTATATATTTTTCGATTTGCATGAAATTTGGCATAGAGTTGGCAGATGTATACTTGAGGGACAATTAATATGTATTATCCTCTTTTTCTTGTTATCCTTATTTTGACATTCTAACCTTTGAACGCAACATGAGCCATCATTGCGATTCGGACTAAAGAAACTGGATGTTATTTTGTTTATCACCATTGGCTTAGAACACTTTTTGTTCCTTAACATCCTCAGAAATATTTTTTAGCTCTCGTGCCAAGTGGCATCCTTTAGACAAATTTCCGGTTGCAATAAAAACAACAAAATGTTCTTTTATTTGGTTTCGTTTTGACATTAACCTGTCCTAAAACATACACAAGGCCATAAATTTGGAATTTTATTAAACCTCGGAAATTTGCTCATCATCCATGTCATGTCACATGTTTGACAAAAAAAAGGAACACTGCAAGGCAGATCCTGTGACAGACTCCAAACCATCTTTGAAATGTATTTGACAAGAGGCATAACCACAAAACAGCAAGAAAAAACACAAATCTAACAGCTGTTATATTTTTCGGAGGCTTAGAAGAAAGTGAAATTTCGCCTTGCTTTGCATCGATGGTACGTAGGTGTAGCCAGCAATGGGTATGTGTGTGTTTGAGTGCGTGTCCTTAAAATGTTTCGTCATATCGCAACGAAAGATCATTTATCGCAATTTGTTATAAAACATATCCCGGTTGCTGAACCATCAAACACACACACATACATACCTTCAATGGTGCTGGGTGTTCCTTACTCAAAACATTAAATGTGGAATGTTAACAGCAAACATTTGATCCTGTTCAGCCTTTTTATGGCAAAGTGTGGCAGTTGTCAGGAGTTGTGAGATGGAGCAACTTGTGCTACCCGTCAGTCAGTCATTCAATTCTAATGATGTCTTGTCAGATTTCGATGCCAAAAATAACAACAGTTGTTCGTTGTCGAAATTTTCACTTTCAAATCGATTTGTTGGACAACCAAAACAGAACAAATTGCAGCCAGAGCAAGAAAACAAATTTCAATAATTTGTAATTTTTCCTTCTAGTACCGCACATGCCGTTGCAAGTCAAGAATGTAGAGTGCATGACGAAATAAATGTGTATGTGTAAGAGTTTGTAGCGTGGCCAAATGATGCAATGCCAACGTTGATTTAACCTTAGCTCTGTTACTCATGTGTGGCTGAGCTGAGTTCTCTGTTTGGGTTTTGCTGTTGTGCACCCTTGTTGTTGTGGTTCGTTGTTTGATGCTGATATCCTTATGGTGGTCAGTGTGGCACATGTTGTCTGCCGCTCAATCATTGTTTAGATACCTCCGTTTGCTCCTTTGCCATTTTTTTCGTTCGTTCCTTCATTTGCTCTTAAGGATGAAAGTGAGTTTTGACGCTACTAATGATGCGTCATTATCTACCCAAACTAGTAACTAATTTCGTCGGTATTAAACTGAGGATTCCAATTATGAAAGTGAAATGTGTTCGTTGGCCAGCTGTTGAGGCTCGTGTCAGCCACACTTGTCCTCTTTTGTTTAGCTCAGTTAGATTGCATTTATTCTTTTGAATATTTTTAATTAGAATTTTCGAATCCTTACTAGCATTTTCCATATGGTGGACCACATGGCACAAGATTGGAAATGCACGCGCAAATACAAAATAAATTGTAATTTATGCAGCAATAATGAATTTATAAAATATTGGATATCTTCTTATTGAATAGAAATATGTTGGACCATGTCGAATATTTTATGTTTACTCCTGCAGGGGTACATTTGAATCCAGCCTCACATATATCAATAATGAAGGGTAATGAATTAGATATACTTATTATACTCATAAATATACAGAAAACTAAATATTCTGCTCTGCCAAGACATCTATTTCCTGCCCTTCCAAAGAGGGACCAAAGATTTTCGGGTAGAGTAAACTAAACTAAGAGTAAACTAAAACTAAGCGACAAAACAGAACTCATAGCCTGAGAGTTGGAATTTTTTGGGGTTTATGTTTGGACTGCAAAATAAAGACCTCAAGACAAATATTGAGCTAATAAAAAACAAATAAAAACAACCTTAAGTTCGGCCCTGCCGATCTTTCTATACCCTCCACCATGAGGATGACACTCAAATCTCGTGTTATGATAGGACTTTAGTTATACAGTTATATGGGTCTACAAAAAAATATTTTTTGGTAGTAAGATTTGACAGCCAACGAGAATAAAAACGCGACGAAAATTCGCAAAATACAGACTTGGTTCAATATTAATAATTTTTAGTGCGGAGATGTGATATACCATGGGAACACAAAATGCCGAATTACAGCCAATTCGGTTAGAAAACGTGTCCATATCCAATCCGCAAAGTGCCGAATATTGAGGGTTACCGTTATTAATAATATTAATAATTTTTGGTACGGAGATGTGCTATACCATGGGAACCCAAAAGACCGAATTACAGCCAATTCGGTTAGAAAACGTGCCCAATATCTCCAAAAACACAGAATATTGGTGAGTACTTTTATATGGGGCCTACCTTGAAATTTTTGTCAATATTAATAATTTTTTGTACGGATATGAGTTATTTAATGAGAACCCAAAACACCAAATTACAGCCAATTGGGTTGGAAAACCTGTCCAATATCCCCAAAATACCGAGTATTGAGGGTACCGATATATGGGGGCAACCCTAAAATTTTTTATTTTTAAAACAACTAGAAATGACAAATTTAAACTGAATCTGTAAATGGCAAATTTAATGTACACTCCATCTTATGGTGGAGGGTCTTAAATTATATATCAATAAAAAAAACATATTTTATATGAGTTTATTTGACACCGCAATATTTAAATCTTTGTATGCTTTATATCCAAATTTACATTTATATCCAAATTCACCGAATACTTTGTAATATTCACCGGTACTTTAAACAACTGACGCCTATACAAACTGACATTGATGACAATTTGAAAGTGCGGTTTATCATTGCAGTGGAATTAAACCTTTTTAAAAAATTTTTCTCGAAATTGTCAAAAAACCACAATTGTTGTGGTTTCAAGGAAAAAAGAGGTTGTTGTGGTTTTATTTACATTCCATGTTCTTCTTATATAATCGACAATGAATGTCAATAGTCAAAAACTTCATATAAAACAACTACCAATATCCGCAGATTTCTTGTATGCCTTTTTACATTGGTATTTAAGCCCTACATACATATACATTCAAATGTATGCACACACACTGAAATGTGGCCAAAAAAGTTTAATTCCACAAAAATATAAAAGTGTTGGAACATTTCCGTTGTTAAAAGCTTTCGTGTGAATCTTTGGGGGTTTTCGTTACGGTTTCGGCTGTGGTTAAAAGTGCACGCATTCTACAACTTTGTTGGGATTTTAGGAATTGAACTGTAACATGGAAGTACATGAAATGGCAAAGCGTTCAGAGAAAATCTGCAATTGCATAGTGTACATTAAGTGTTTTCCAGGAAAAAGAGAATTATAAAAGTCTTCATTTTATGAAGTAAATTCATTTTTTTGCGAATATTCTCAGACTTTAAACTGGATATTGAATTTTCCATAAACCAGAAGTATAATTTATAAAATCGGCAGAAAATATGTGGGAGCTATATATAAATATGAACACACGTCATTCTATACTCAGCATAAAATATTTTTGGTTGCACTATTTGACAACCCATGAGAACAAAATGTATCATATTAGAGCCAAATCTTCTAAAATACAGAATAAAATGGGTGCCGCTACACCCCATCTACCCTGAAACGTCAGTCAATACTATGCGATAAAATTAAGCTCATGGTCTGAGGGATGGAGAAATCCCTTTTTTATGAATGGGTTTGACGAGTATATTAAGAATTCAGAAACACAAAATCGTTATAGGTCGATTTTATGTTATGACGTGTTGAAAGTTCTATATCTTTGTTCGCAGCTATTGCAGGCTATTTTTGAGATGACATGTCTGCAGTCATATCGAATGAGGAATATTTTTTGTAAAACATATCCCAAATGTATCTCGAGCCATTGTGCGCTATTTTGACCTTAATTTTCTTCAACCATAAATTAAATACCACAAAATTCGATTTTCGACATTCAAATATTCTTCAAAAATGTTGCTCATATGATGTTACATAGGGTCCTCAAAGACAATAAATCGATATTTGTATGTTTTCCTTTTCCAAATTTTGTCCGATTCTTTCATTCTATATACATATGTATATAAAAATGGAGCACAAATAATGTATACTAACGCATCAATTGAGAACGGCTGGACCGATTTGACTCAAAATTTCTTTCAGTTTTCGGTAATAACAGTGGGAAGATTTTTATGAAAGGTTTTAGTTAGGTTTTAATGAAAGAACATTTTGGGAAAAATCTGCGAAAATGTTGCAAAATATATTTTGAAAGTTAAAAGCATTTCCACACATTTTATATCGAACCTTTATGGTTCCATCTCTTCGCAGTTCTTTTTGGACATATTTTGGGCGAAAATGCGCAGCGTGTTTCTTTAAGTATTTATCAATTATGGCAAATTCTCAAAATATGTTGATTTTCTACAATTAATTGAATTGACATTGCATTGAAAAAACTATTGTATATGAAAATAAATTTATATTTTCATTAGAGTTAAATTTAAGAGAGAGAGTCTTGAACTTATAAATACAACACATATCCCATGTGATATCTGGGCCACTGACCGAAACTTGATGTCCTTAATAGGAAAAAACACCAGGAATATTTTTGAGAAAATTGCCAATACATAGACATATGTATGTTTTTATATTTTAGTAAAAATGAAAACGTCTATCAAAATATTCAGTACAATGATGCTAGTAATTCGCTGTATACGATTACAAATTCGTCAATAAAACACGAAGGTAACATTTTCTTATATTCGGGAAGAATACATTGAAATTCGAATCCTGCATGGAGGCAATTCCGCATTACATGCAGTTTGTGTCTAACTTAGATGTGCCTTTATGGTTCCTCAAATGTATTTTTAAAGATGTGAATAATGTTTGCATGGTATATTGACTGTACCGATTTCATTCAAATTTTCATTTAATAAAATATGTGTATCTTCTAATACTAATAATGCGATCATTAACATCGACGAAAATAATGGTAATGATAGCATATTTAGTATTCACTCAGACATTTGAAGTTTTGTCTTATTTTGTTTCGAGCCCAAGCTGTTGGATACGAAATCTCATTTTCATATTTGTCAAAAAAGTGTATTATTGTTTCGACAATGTTTTTTTCTTTTTTTTGGCCGACAACTTTATGCTTCGATGTGGACCTATCTACAACAACAAATCCGATTACAACATTTCACGATTTAGAGATATAAAATTTAAAATTTAGTTTATAAAACTGGCATTTACAATTAAAAGAAGGTATACGGCATCAACATTGGCCAAACATTTCCCCCTTAAATGTTAAAAACTAGCAAACATATGCAAATCTATAACAATCTGAATACTGATTTCAATATAAAAATCAAAAGGACAGTTGGACATGAACAAAATGATATTGTAATTAAGAATCCTTCAAGAAGGGACAAATAGTGAAAAAACGTTGGAGCAATAACAAAACATGACCTTCTATATGAAAAAAAAAACATTTGGTGAAATATGCTCTACCAAATTATAAAATGTTATGTGCTTGGGCCTGCAATGGGGTACTAGTTAATACTTTTTATTGACATAAACTTAGTGGCAAATGGTTTTTTACCAACCTTATATTGATGCAATATTGATATATAATAATATATAATAATATATTATAATATATAATAATATATAATAATGCCAATCACATTATTATCATTTATGCGCTTGTGGCAGATCCGGATCTGCTGCATATAAGTTTAATGATATGTATATAAATCTATCCGTTGATTAAACCCGGTACAAAAATTGAGATTATTATCTACAATGTCGGTTCAAAATTTTTACGATCTGAATCTGAATTTTCTTAACCAGTTTAACATAATGAGATATACTTCTGATAAATATTTCAGTTGAACGTCCTCATAATAATCAAATGTAATATATTATTTGTAATACATGGTTATCAATTTCGAGATTTTTGAGATGAGATTTGTTTTTAAATCTCAAAAGTGACCAGTATTGATAACGCATGGTTGAACATGTGTCGAAAATCCCTAAAATACTACCATAGGGCAAAGTTATTGAGGCTATACCAAAAATGGGGACAACTTTTCATTAACATATCGAAAATCGGGTGGTTTCCTTATATGGCGGACTATGCATAAATGTGAATCCATATAACGAATTTTTGGACCGAATCTTTTAGTTTTGTATCTCGATACCTTCCGTCACTCTTAACATTTAGAATACCAAAAATTGGATGGACCGTTAAAGTTCATTTTCGAGCCTGATATTTTAGTTTTGTATCTTGATACCCTCTAAAGTTTGTTTTATTCAAACATATGAATCTCTTACACGACTTTCAGAGGCAAAATCAAACTTTAAATATTAAATAAATCGAAAACAATTACATTTCTTACAATTCTCCATAATACTTTTTTGTAAAACTTTAGAAGTACTATCAGTAGTCAAGTTAGAGGGCCTCCGGTTATGACTTTCGACACCATTGCTAATAATGGGAAAACTCTGCGAATTCTGTGAATATTTTGAACTATTTATATTCTTTACATAAATAAGAGATATCAAACATTATTATTGCACTTTCAAATTTTGGCATATCCATAAATATGTCATTCTGCTACCGATACTAAATTTTTTATTTGGTCAAATATGGAACCTTTATTTGCGAAGGATTTTTCTCGGTCACTCTCGACATTTTTGATTTTGAGTTTTTATTTCTACAGTGTCTGCATTTATAGTGTTTAAATTAGTATTTATGCTAAGAACAAGAAGAAACCAGTAAGAAGACCTTAAATCGGACGAAAATATATATGGCAGCTACATCTAAATTTGAACCGATTTTCACTAAACTTGCAATCGTGCAAATCGAAAAATATATTGGGACTTTGGTGCACCATTTACATTTAATAGGACGAAAATATATATGGGAGCTATATCTAAGTCTGAACCGATATTCAGGAAACTTAACACACATCATTCTGGACATAATTCATTACTCTGTGCCAAATTTCGTGCAAATCGAAAAATATATTGGAACTTTGATGCACCATATACATTTAATAGGACGAAAATATATATGGGAGCTATATCGAAATCTGAACCGATTTTTCCCACTTTCAATAGGGTTCGTCCTTGGGCCAAATAAGTGACTTATGCCAAATTTCATCCAAATCGGATCATAAATTCGACCAGTACTTCGTTCACAAAAATACATGGACGGACGGACGGGCGTATATAAATCGACTTAAAAAGTGATTCTATGAATATTCTCAAAAGGAACAATGTGTCTATCTCGTTTCCTTTTGGCTGTTACAAACATATGCACATAGACATAATACCCCTTAAAAATTGCAAATGTGGTCGTTCTTTGTATTTTTTCCGTTACTTTACGTATTTAAGCACAATTAAAGAAACAAATTCTTCGAGTTTGGTTTACGATTTTCCGGAAATGCCCATATGTATTAAAGGACAATGACATCGTACGAAATTGCGGTGTGTCTCAATCGGATAAACTTTGGAAGTTTAATGCCCCATTTCCACAAAATCGGAGGGAAATATATATGGGAGATATATCTCAATCTGCATCGATTATGACAAACCGATATGCAACCGTTATATGGGGGATACCCCATAAATTGGACCATAATTTATGGTTTTTGGCAAGAAGATTTGGTAACCAATTAGAACCCAACATACCAAATTACTGCCAATTCTAGTGAAAAGCTTGTCAAAAATTCTCATGATCTGCATATTTTCGCGGTACTGTTATATGGGGGCTACCCCAAAAAGTTGACCGATATTGATCATTTTTAATAGAGATAGAACGCTTAATAAATGGGATTCAAAAATATTAAAATACAAGCATTTCGATTGAAACTCGTGCCCAAACTCCCAAAAATACCAAATTAAATCCGGGCTACCCGAAAAATTGGCCGATATTGACAATTTTCAGGCCAGCAGCAGAGCTATGTAGCAGATCTATGTCGAAATCGGAATCGCTTCTCAATTAATAGTTTAAAATATCGTTCAGCACTAAAAAGCAGATGTGACGCATAACATAAAAAACCTCGTTTTCCAAAATTGATATTAACTGAGCATAATCTAATGATCTGCCTCAATTTTTGCAAATTTTTCGGCACGTATGACATTAATTTAATTTTTGATTTAACAAATATTATTTCGAATGAAAAATACATCTATACGTGCCTTAAACAAACAACACTAAAATGCCATAATCTATTGAAAGCCATGTGCAACACATTGGCAAACACCAAGGAATAAAGGACAACAGTCAACATCTCAATCAAATTGTTCGTTTATCGCTTACTGATTTAAGACGTGTTTAAAATGATTTTTCCCTAATTTGTCATGCCATTGTGCAAAAACGAAAATTGAAAAGAAACCAAAGTCTTTGAAAATTCACCAAACAAAAGCGACGAGAAAAATGTGGTCACAAAATTGGCCAAACAAAATGGACATGCTGTAACACTATTACATCATGTCCTTTATGCTCGACTTATGTAATGCCAGTTCACGGATTACCGATTTAAACAACAACAAAAGCAGCAGCAGCAACAGCACCACAAGACGTGAGGCAACAATCAATGACTGTTGTTCCACACAAAGCCATTTAATGCATCAATAGCGAGAGAGAAAGAGCGAGCGAGAGAGAAAGAGAGTGAGGGAGGGAGTCTGCTAATGCATGATGGGTGTCCTTTTTGTAGTTGTAGTTGTTTTTTTTTTTTTTTGCCATTCAGAAGCATTTGACAGCATTTACTGTCTAACAAACGATTACGTGAACAATTTAATGCAACTTTGCCTGTGATCGGTTAATTCCTTAAATGGGTTTCTTTTTTGTTTTCTCTCTCCGGATTGTGGGAGAAATACAAAATGGAAATTTTGCATTGATTTTTTGATGTTGGCCTACATTTTGTCCCAAAATTGAAATCTCTCAATTTTACTTAATAATACAATTTCAATTTTCCGGATTTGCTATTGGCACAAATGGTGCTTTTGTTGCTTAGGTCCACGTACACACGTCCATACATAGATTTACTTCTATAAACATTAACTGAGGCAAGGCTCTTCTTTCGCACTTTGATGATGCTCGGCAATCTTTGCGTTGCGACAAAAGGTATCCAGCTGGGAAAAAGAATTAGCAGAGGAAAAATACATTTCATGTCTTGTTTTCTCATTCATTTCAGTTCAATTGTATTTTTCGATACCTTTTGGCAATTTGTTGCTGCTGTCCCTTTCGATGGGGTTTAATGATTTGTTATTGCTTTTCATTATCCTATTATCTAGGATTTTATTTTCCATTGTAGCATGGAAATAATATTCGTTTCCGACTGGAAATGATTTTACGCTTAACTGAATATCCGAATTGTCTTAGCAACATTTCATTAGTATTCGATTCGGTACGTTAGGCCCTCTGAAAAACGAAATTTTAAGTTTTTTTAGTGTGATTGAGATGGAAAAGTAAATTTAAATATGTAAATCTGTTTGTCCCCTTTAATGGCAGGCAATTGATATATATAAAAATTAATATTCCATTGACGTAGGTGAATTTCAAATTTACAAACAAATAAATTAATATGTATTAAAATCATAACTTTTTGGATTATTTAAATTCCTCTTAAAATTATGTGATGAAACTCAATCCAAATGTAGTTGGATGTGCTTGAACACCATTTAAATTTAATAGAAAATAGTGCATTGAATTATATGTTTGAGCCTTTCTAACCTTTAATTTATTTTTATGGGATATTTTAACCCTCCAAGTGTATATTATATTTGTCCTTCCGTTCAGAATAAAGTTCTATGTTGATTTATGCGGTATTTTAGTTATTTAGCACGTTTTTAAAGCAATTTGGTATTTTAGGTTCTCATTGAGTAACACACCGTCTTAGGACAGCCTCCATATAAAGTTGCTTCTAAATGCCGGTATTTTGGGAAGTTCGGGTAAGTTTTTAACCCAATGATCTATAATTTCGTACTTCAAATAAAATGTGGATAGCAAATGTTGCTACTAAAAGCTATCATTATCGGTATTTTCTAGGAGTTTGAGCTCCTTTTCTACCGAATTGACAGCTGGTATTTTATCATTGGGTAACGCATCCTCCTGCCAAGAAATATCGATATTGGCTCACTTTTTAAGATTACTCCATTTAACGTTACAATTCGGTATTTTAGCGATAAGGGTCATTTTTAATCACAATTAGCTGTAATTTCGTTCGCATTGGGTGTAAAATCTTTCTACCAAAAATTTACCAATTTACCAAATTTTGTATGTAGCATAAACAATGAAATCAGATATACGCATAGATACTTTTGATTATCACTTTCTGTCTGTCCGTCACATTTAAGATCCAAATGCGACGAAATTCATTTATTTGGCCCTAGGACAAAACCTATTGAAATTGGGGACACTCTTAAAAATATGTTCATCCCATTTTATGTAAGTGATGATCCAAAGACCCTTCGTGAGTGCACTAGGGCATTTTTGTTTATGAACTGTTTGAAAAAGATTTATTCTATTTACTTACTTAACAAGCAAACACTCTTCACAATGAGGATGACAATCAAAATATATAAAATGAATGTCGAAAAATATGATAGAAATTTTAACAGTATCTAATAGTGGGTCTTCTGTTATATGGGGCTATAATTAAAAAATGTATAGTCAATAAGAATACAAAATACTAAATACTAAATAAAAAAAGTGCCAAAAATTCTCAAAATACCGGCTTGGGCCAATATAAAGAATTTTTAGTGCGAATTTGAAAAACATGTCAAAAGTCTCCATATTGGAGGTATCGTTATATGGCGGTCACCCTGAAACTTGAGTCAATATTAATCATTTTTGGTACGGATATGTGTTATTCAATGAGAACCAAAAATACCAAATTACAGCCAATTCGTTTGGAAAACGTGTCCAAAATACCGAATATTGGGGGGTACCGTTATATGGGGGCTAACCTAAAACTTGGGTCAATATCAATATTTTTTGGTACGGATATGTGTTATTCATTAAAACCCCAAAATATCTAATTAAAGCCAATTGGTTTGGAAATCGTGTATAAAATCCCCATATGGGAGCTAGACCAATATATGCTATTAGCAATAACAAACATCCTAGTAGTACTAGCAATGTCTGTCAGAGCTCTATCTTAAATATTGCGATCTTTATCGTGATTTCAACAAACAGACGAATCGACATAGAATTCTATTCTGATCAAGAATATTTCGAGGTGTTCCAAACGGAATTACAAATTTAATATACAATCCACCTTATGGTGTAGGGTATAATAAAAAAATTTGAAGAATATATCCCTAAAATACCAAAATGTTGCCTAAAATAACAAAATTTCGAACAACTAGCCTTGGAATATCTCACATAGACTTTTACACATCGGACAGATTGACGATTAAATTGTCTTCTTGTGAGTAAACCTAATCCATAGCTTCACACATAATTATTTACTTTGATCCATTAGCTTGAAACCATATTAGCGCATATGAATGTCGAAATCTTTTAACAGATAACATTGAAATACCAAGGATGTTGAATCCTTAAATCTATGTAATTTTAGGTAATTAGATATTACAAATCCTTAGGCTTACATAATCCACGTTGCAATGTTGTGTAATATCGTGTGTATTCCAATATTGAAACATGATTTGGATTTCCGTGGCAATATCATAATTTGGTAATTTTTGGAGAGTAAGGAAATAAACTGTCAAAAATACGTATAATTCGGAAATTTTATAAAAATGAAAGATTTTAATATTTCGTGTTACTAATCATTGTATGCTGTTGATGTAGAAAATTGCCATAAATATAACCATTCATTTTCATATTTATACTCTTCACCACACTGTGGTACAGGGTATGGATGAAATAAAGCACAGCTCATCTATTTGGAACAAGGACGAACCCTATTGAAATTAGGAAAAATCGGTTCAGATTTAGATATAGCTCCCATATACAGTTTCGTCCGATTTTCAGTAAATAGTGCACCAATGTCCCTATATATTATTCGATTTGCACGAAAATTGGCACAGCATACTGAATTCTGAATCAAATTGAGGCTTGAATGACTTTATTGGGTTTTGTTTAAATTAATGCAGATAAAGCCATAGCTTCCATATGTATTTTGAACGGGTGTCTGATTAAGATTAAATTTTTAACAATTTTGCTATAAATCTTTTTCCATAAAATTGTCCCATTTATCATAGGTTGCAGAAAGACATGAGTATGTTCCTTCGAGGAAACATTGACATACAATTGTATGGATACATATGTATAATATACCCAAAGTGGTGAAGGGTATCATATAGTCGGCCCAGTCCGACTTTACTACTTTCCTTACTGGTTTTCCAGTTGTGGTATTGAGTCTAGAATATAGTATATAGCGGTGCACCAAA
This sequence comes from Musca vetustissima, assembly GCF_032173495.1. Lineage (NCBI taxonomy): Eukaryota > Metazoa > Arthropoda > Insecta > Diptera > Muscidae > Musca > Musca vetustissima. The sequence continues at coordinate 10,854 of NW_026886716.1, read as the reverse complement.
GTCCTTACTTTGGTCAGATTGAAATCTAATTCTGCAGAACATACCGATTTTAGTATGTACTAACGCGTGTCAAGTTTTGTTGAAATCGGTTAAGATTTAGATTTTAGAAATGTTGTGTTATATGTTTTGGCGTGTGAGCTCTAGATGTAAAATTTTCTACCGTTCATATTTCAATTTTTGAGGTATTATTTTTTTTTTATTCTTGCACAAATTTTCCCAAAAACTCACTCTGTAATTTGATTAAAATCTACCCAAAAACTCGTTGAATAAAAAAGAAGAAAACAGTTAGTCGTTGTGTGACAACTTTTGGTGCGAACAAAGTGGAAACATTCACAGTCAAGTCATTGTAGGAAAAAGACAATTCTTTTTAATTTTAATTGTCCTCAAACTCAAAAGTCTCACGCAATTTGGTGACTTGCAAAATAATAAAGACAAAAATATATAAACAATAACAGCAACAACCTCATTTCGACTAAACATAATTTCTTTTTGGACAAATTTAAACAATTACAGTAAAAAAAATACAAAACAAAATAGATAACAAATGACAAAGACAACGACACCGACCGACTAAGTTTTGGGAAGGAAACCTTTGCAAGCAAAGCTATTTTAATTAAAAAACTCAAAAAAAAAGTTACAGAAAAGTCTCACCAAAGCGTTACAAAAACTTAACCAAGCGAATTTAAAATCATGCGTTTCGATTATTGCGAACGGTTGCTAGCTTGTTTGACGGAATGTTGGAAGCCAACAGCGAGTGAAGTGACATCAAATGATGACATATTTGTTGTCTCTTAACTGTCTGTGACATTGTTTTCCAAAATTCATGCTCAACAAACCGAGGATTGAATTAATTTTCATTTGTCTATTGAAATACTGGAGCATTTGTTTCTATCGCCTTCGTTACAGTCGAGATAGTCAGAAAGAGATCATTATAAAAACCGATTTTAAACACTTATAACCAAATATCTAAAAAAATTGGGAACTACAATAGTAACATTATATGTTTTGGAAGATAATGTGAATTACTAAACGAAATGGCAATTCAACTGTGGGAAAACAAACGATATCACTATAAATGATTTAAATTATTTATTGTATCGTGTTTTATACTCTCCTCGCTTCATGCTATAACTACATTTTGTTCAAAAATAGTTATTTATTAATAAAATATTTAGGTTTTAAAATTAAATTTAAAATTTTGAAGAACAAATCTCTGGTGCTATTTTCGTTACATGGACTTGTCGAAATTTATATATGATAACTATATCGATATTGGATAATAGTGGGCATACTTTTTGAACAGATCACGCGTGAGTGTGCTGTCATGCTATTACACCCTCCACCATAATGTGGAGTGCACATAACATTTGTCATAAGGTTAGTGAATATTAAATTTGTCATTCCGTTTGAAAAACCTCGAAATATTCACCAGAGATGCCATAAAATAGTTTTGATTTAGCTGCCTTGCACATAGCTGCACGTTTGATATAACTGCCAAAAATACACTTCTTTGGCACATTTTCTCATTAACATTTTCTCTAAAACATTTCATTTAAGAGCACAATTCATACCTGCACATTTAAGATAACAGTTCAGAATTTTGTAAGTTTTCCCTCTCATTACTTAACATTCTTGCATTTAGCTGCACAGGAAATATCAAATTAAAAAAGAAACAGTCGTTATTTATTTTATTGCAATAAATATATGAGTTAAAAACCAGAGTCCTTCTTTTGCATTCTTAGATACATTGCGATCGACAGAAAATTTTACATTGTCCCATTTTTATGCAGTGATCTCACATACGTTCATGTTAAGGCTGGAAAATTATTTCGGATATCTACACTTTACGCTTTTCTGCACAGAAATAATTGTAAGTGTTGTTTGTGCAGGCAAGTCAAAACTACTGTATATTATTGAGCAGAATAATTGAGAGAGATTTCTCAATTACTCAACTATATTGGGAAGTTATTATTAGTTTGTGTGGCGTCAAAAGTTTTTAACATCGGGAAATATTAGTCCTAAAACCAGGGTTTAGTGTACCGATCTCATATCTCGACTAGCTGAGTCGATATAGTTATGAGTGTCTGTCCGTCTGTTTATTATATTACAGGCCGCAGTTTTTGACCAATAGTCATGAATTTTTTAACGTTAATCAGGAATTACTGGTCATATGTATTAGCTAAAATTGTGACTGACTGATTGACTGACTTAACGTTCATGAACGCCAAGACGAAAAGGCTGACGTATAGGATTGCGATATGTACGTATGTAGTATTGAATTGAATATTTTTATTGAAGAGAAAGTACAGGGTACAATGAGGTATTTATATACAGGAAAAACTTGAATGCTAAGGTTGCTTATATAATTACAAAATATTAATTGTTTAAACAAAGTACTTCAACACTTCCCCCTGTTTAAATGATTAATATTGAGAAGATTGATGAAGTGATGTAGTCTAATTTTTGGTAGCGGTTTGGTCATCATGTCTGCAATTTGATATTCAGTTGCAATTTGTGATACCAAAATATCGCCTTGAATTACTTTTTCACGAATGAAGAAATGCTTTAAAGATATATGTTTCGTTCGCCTGTGAAACTCAGGATTTTGAGACAGTCGTATAGCTGCAGTATTGTCGATGTGTATTATTGTTACTTCATTATAATTATTTAAGTCTTGGACTCAAGAGATCTTGAGAGAACACCGACACTGTATGCTAAATCTGGCCTAGTTCCTAACATTAAATACATTATGGCTCCAACTGCTTGCCGATATGGAAATACATTTGTTGAATTTTGAACTGCAGAAACGCTACCTATGCTTTCCATCGGAGTTGATACCGGTCTACATTCAGAGAAATTGAATTTTTCCAAAATTTTCTTAGCGTATGATTTCTGACTTATTTTTATACATTCATCCGTCTTTTCAAGTTCTAAGCCAAGGAAGTAATTGGCATCCATGTGCGTAATTTTAAATTCAGATTTAAGTTCTTGTAAAAACATCTTCAAGTCGTCTACATCAGACGCAGCAACCAAACCATCGTCTACGTATAATGCAAGAATAATTTTCTTTCCCAGTTTTTCTTTGATGTATAAGCAACTATCAGCAGAGCTTATTAAAAATCCTAATTTAGTTAAAAAATTCCGCATTCTGGTATTCCAGCATCGTGGTGCTTGCTTAAGTCCATATAGACTTCTTTTCAGAGAACAAACTCTATTTGTACCATCATCAAATCCTCTTGGCTGTTTCATAAATATAGTTTCATCCAACTCTCCATAAAGGAAAGCAGTTGAAACATCAAACTGTGCTAAGTGCATCTTTTCTGTCACAGCTACGCTCAAGAGAGCTCGAATTGTGGACATCCTTGCTACCGGACTAAAAGTTTGGTCATAATCAATCCCTTTTGTCTGATTATACCCTTTGATAACAAGTCTTGCCTTGTATTTGTCCACACTGCCATCTGCTTTAGTTTTTACTTTATAAACCCATTTTGATGGGAGAGCTTTGGCGCCCTTCGGAAGTTCAGTAAGTTCCCAAGTTTTGCTTTCAATCAACGAATTCATTTCTTTATTCATGGCAGCTAACCACTCTGATCTTTGGTCACTTTTAGTAGCTTCAGAATACGAATTTGGAGTTTCTATGCTATTAACAAACTCTTGAGATATCATAGCCAATTCGTCATGTGTGGTATTTGAAATTATGACCTTTCTATTTCTTAACATCTTATAATTGAGATTTTCTTCTTCAAAATCTTGTCTATTGTTGCTTTCTGGCAAAGCATCTTCAAAATCACTGTCAGAATTTGTACTTCCTTCGAAATTATCTTCGTCGTTCTGTTCTTCTATGTTTGGATAATCTTCCACTATTTGTTCATATTCTACGTTTTGATTCGGCTCTTCATTCAAACTATTTTGAATTTCCTCATCCTGAATGAAATCATTGTAACTTTCAATCTTGGACAAATCTAAATATTTTTCATTATTAGCGGGATTTACTTTGGATTCTACTTGTTTCAAACGAGTATTATTTGTTTTCTCTACAAATTTAACATCTCTCGAAACATGGACCGCTCTCTTTTCTGGTATGTAAATACGATACCGCTCATCTCCATCGTATCCTACCAAATATCCCTTTTCAGCCTTTTTGTCCATCTTCTTCCGCTTTTGATTTGGAATGTGTATATAACACGTCGACGCTATAATTCGAAAATGTCGAATTCTTGGTTTCTTACCATACCATTTTTCGAATGGGCTAATATCTGCCTCAGATGACTTTCCGGTTCTGTTTAAAATATATATTGCTGATTTTACAAACTCACACCATAAAGATTCTGGAAACTCGATTTCTTTATTGGCATATTTAAAAGTCCTTGCCATTTCTACGATAGTTCTATTCTCTCTTTCAGCACACCCATTTTGCTGAGGGGTATATGGAGCAGTCAACTTATGGGTAACCCCATGCTGAGCAAGAATTTTCCTTACATCATCGTTTTCAAATTCACCACCGTTGTCACTAATTAAAGTTTTAACAGTATGTCCTTGACATTTTGCATGCATCAGCATCTCTTTTAACGAATCTTTTACTTCGGACTTTTGTTTTAAGAAATACCCATATCGATATTTCGTGTAGTGATCTTTAAATACTAGAAGGTACCTGTATCCTTTGAATGAAGGTGGAAAAGGGCCACATACATCTGTTGATACTATTTCACCAGGCTCACTCGCAGGATCGCGTCTGCCAAAAGGTTTCCTAGAAGACTTTCCAAAAATGCATGGTTCACAATTTTCACTTGTATCCTTCACTATAATTCCCATTTCCTTTTGAAGTTTCATCTTAACATGGCGATAGTCTTGATGACCCCAGCGTTCGTGGTATAACTGTAACAATGACTTTTCTTCAAGTTGGGAAATATTCTCGGAGTGTGACTTTGGACGGACATTTAGCTTGTATAGAGTGCCATTGATTTCTCGTTGACCCTCTACTATAAGTTCTCCATTAACGTAAAATTTGCACTCATTCATGGTAGATGTAAATTTGCTTTTCGGATTTCTGTCATGTGCAGCTAAAATCGAAAAAAGGTTTCGGGATATAGTTGGCACATACCATACATCGTTAAAGGTTACAGTCTTTTCCATATTATTGACTTTCGATAGCATCTCTATTTGTCCCTTCCCAATAGCTCTTAAACACTCTTTTCCTGCAGATTGTATAGAATTTGGTTGTTCAAATTCTTCATATTTCACAAAATACCGTTTTGAATTGGTAACGTGCTTCGTTGCACCGTTATCAAACCACCATTCCGAACTTGAATCTGCCATATTCACTTCACTTGTCATCGCATGAAGTGCAACATTTGTATGATCTATAGTTTGCTTCGACTTAGAAGGCTTGCCGTCTGCAATCCACTTGCGACATTCCTTTATCCAGTGGCCTTTCTTCTTACAGTAATGACAAATACTGTCGTTTTTAGTAATTACCTTCTTACTTTTGAAGTATTTCTCATTGACAACTAAAGCTTCTTGCTCTTCAATATTCTCAGGCTTCTTGAAATTGCGTTCATATAGACATAGCTGCATAATAAGTTCGTCTAAGGACTTATCTTCATCACGAGTCATCATCATCCAACTCGATTTAAACATTTTGAACGATGGTGGTAGCACATGCAAAATCTTGCAAATAAGAAGCAGTTCAGGAAGTTTTTCTTTACCTTTTAATTCTAAACCAGCGTTAATCTCTGTCCACAAACTTTTAAGTTTTGAAATGTGTGTAGAAACGTCTAAATCTTCAACCACACAAACGAAAAAAATTCTGTACCCATCTTGAAAAGTTGGTCCTTGGATGTTGCTTCAAATTGTTGATTTAATGCTTCCCAAATATCAGCAGCCGATTCTTTGTCCATTACTTTTAGATATATATCATCAGATATGGTACTGGTAATGAGGGTTTTGGCAAGACTGTTCGTTTTCCTGTAGAACGCAGATCGTGTGTTGTAATCCTTTACGACAGCATCAGTTGATCCATCTCTTAAGGGTTCTGGCTTTGTAATTTTCCTTGAAACCACATCCAGAGCTCCTTCATAAAAATCCACAAGATCTTTGACTTTCCTCTTCCAGATCGCCCAATCGGATTCTCCTGTTAACGGCTTGATGGTCTTGCTGAACTCCATGATTCAATCTAATTTCACAATTCCAGAATTTTCCTTTTTTTCAAATTTGTCAAATTATTTTTTTATATTTTTTTTATGGAGGGCCCATAACCTATTGAATTGAATATTTTTATTGAAGTGAAGGTACAGGGTACAATGAGGTATTTATATACAGGAAAAACTTGAATGCTAAGGTTGCTTATATAATTACAAAATATTAATTGTTTAAACAAAGTACTTCAACAAATAAATACGCTATAGAATACAAGTTTTGTCATTTTTCACACAAAAGTTAGGGTCGATTTGACCCGCTAAATATTGACCGATCATTATCAAAACAGGCATGCTTATTCTTTGGCCCGATCCCCTTCTCCATGCAAAATTTGCTGTGTTTGGGCCATAATTGCGGCCTCTGGAGCGACCAGAAAAACCGACAAAAATAAAGTTTTTGGTCCATTTCATCCCCTAAATATTAACCGATCTTTTCCAAAAACAATAGAGGTCTTCATTGGCCAGAACCTATCCTACATGCAAAATTTCGTGAAGATTGGTCTATAACTGTGGCATGTATCGTGTTTACAAATTATAATGGACAGACGGACGGACGGACACACATTTCTAGATCGACTCAGCTAGTCGAGATATGACAATCGGTATACTTAAAGGTGGGTCTAGGACTAATATTTCGCGGCGTTACAAACTTTTGGGGCTGCACAAAGCTATAATACCCTGACAACATAGTTGTGTAGAGTATAATGAACAATTTTCCACCTTAGAAAACATTCGTCGTTTTACCATATTTCTGGTGGAAAATGGCTATTTATGCGATTGATTATTTGTCTTCAGGTACTAAATTTTAACGACATTCAAACAATAACAACATATATTTTTTGAGAATAGTGCCTGGCTTTTTATGGAAGCCCCAAATAATCCTCTACCAAATGTCGATATTTTGTAGAATTGGCATATTTTGTTAACCAAAATGGTCCTAATATTATATTTTGAATTCATATTGGGTAGACCCCATTCATCGGAACTTTGGTCACGTTTTGAAACTAAATTGGCTCTAATAAGATGGGGTTGGGGAAAAAGAAATCTATTATTTTTTCGGTACATGGCTGTACTGATAGATTTCAGATTTATGCTCGTTGGAAGGGTAACATTTCGCAGTAAAAAAATTACTTTGCTCTTTTTTGTTTGCATTCAGTTGGGAGATACAGGGTGTTAAAAATGGAAGTAATCAAAGAGAAAATTCGGTACATTTTGCAGTTTTTCTTTGACAAAGGCGAAAATGCAAGCCAAGTGGCTAAAATTATGAATTTTGTTTATGGTTTCGATACTGTAACACGGATTTACACGTATGTTCAAGTCCGATACTGTAAAAGTTAAGTAATTAATTTTGGTTTCTAAGATTTCGTTCAGGAATTTTTGATGTTAAGATGCAACTTGCACAGGTAGGCCGGTCGTTGAAAATGTCTATAAAATTGGAGAAATGATCGAAGTTGACCGGCATATTAGCAATAGCTAAAAAATCGATCATAAAACTATTTTAAACCATTTATGATTGACCAGCAACGGCCAGAATTGGCCAACAGGAGAGGTCTATATTGACTCGCCAGAAACTCTAAGAGCTTGGTTGGGAAGTTTTAACGCATCTGCCATACAGTCCGGACTTGACACCAAGCGATTATCATCTCATTCGTGCATTGCAAAATTTCTTTATTGATAAAAAATTGTTATCTAGGGAGGATTGTGCTAATCGACTACTAGAGTTTTTTTTTTGCAAATATAGAGCAGGACTTCTATGAGAGAGGCATTATGAAGTCACCTTTAAAATGACAACAAATCATACAACAAAACGGTGCATATTTTGCCCAAATCGGACATTTCGAAGCATTTTAAATAAATTCCTATATTTAACATACAAAATAGATTTCTTTTTCCTCAAACTAATATTTGCTGAAATAACATATTGACTCTAATGTGATATTTTGGATTCTCATTGATGGCAAATATTTCTTACTAAAAGTTAACAATATCGTTTCATTGTAATTACTATTATTTTTATTATTATTTTTATACCCTTCACCACACTGTGGTACAGGGTATTATGTCTTTGTGCATATGTTTGTAAAAGGCAAAAGAAATCGAGATAGACCCATGGTTCCTTTTGAGAATATGCATAGAATCACTTTCTGAGTCGAATTATGCATGTCCGTCCGTATTTTTGTGAGCAAAATACTGGTCGCATTTATGATCCGAATTGGATTAAATTTGGCACAGCCCATTTGTTTGGCCCCAGAACGAACCCTATTGAAATTGGAGAAAATCGGTTTAGATTTAGATATAGCTCCCATATATAGTTTCGCCCGATTTAAGGTAAATGGTGTACCAAAGTCCCTGCAAATCTTTTGATTTGAACGAATTTTGGCATAGCGTATTAAATTAAGTCTAGAATGATAACCCACGTATATAGTTTCGACCGATTTGAAGTAATTGGTGGACCAAAGTCCCTAAAAATCATTAGATTTGCACAAATTTTCGCATAGCGTACTGAATCAAGTCTAGAATGACGTGTGCTAAGTTTCGTGAAAATCGGTGTAAATTTAGATATAGCTCCTGTATATAGTTTCGCTCGATTTTAGGTAAATAGTGCACCAAAGTCCCTGAAAATCATGAGATTTGCATGAATTTCGGCCTAGCGTACTAAATTAAGTGTAGAATGACGTGAGCTAAGTTTCGTTAAAATTGGTTCAGATTTAGGTATAGCTCCCTTATATAATTTCACCCGATTTTAGGTAAATGGTGCGCCAAAGTCTCTGCAAATCTTTTGATTTGCACGAATTTTGGCATAGATACTAATTTAAGTATACTAATTTAAGTTTCGTGAAAATCGGTTCAGATATAAATATAGCTCCCTTATGTAGATTCGTCCATTTTTATGTAAATGCTGCACCAAAGCCCCCAGTATCTTTCGATTTTGGTATAGCGTACTGAATTACGTCTAGAATGATGTGTACAAAGTTTTCATGAAAATCTGATCAGATTTACAAACACCTCCTATATATATATATATATATACAACAAATAATCAATGAGTGATTGAGATTAAATTTTAAACAGTGCAGCATACCGAATAGTGTGTGTCAAGTTTGCTTTAATTCGATTTATAAAATTTAGCATATGATGGCGAATGGTATGGGTAGGGATTGATGATAGTCGATTTAGAAATAGATAAAGATCACACATTTAAGTTCGCTCAATTTCATGTCAATGTTCCTTCGAAAAGGCGACGTCTTTTAGGATACATTTGTAAAATATACCCAAAGTGAGAAGGGTATCAAATAGTCGGCCCAGTCCGACTTTACTACTTTCCTTACTGTTTTTTGTATTTTTTCTCTCACTCAAATGTGCAAATATCGGTCTATGATCAATATAGCCCAGATATATTGGTGGTCTTTATAATAGTTATTGTTAGGATTTCAGACTTGGTTTTCGTATGGAGTTTGTACTTTGGGTGTACCAAAGACCCAAAGTTAGACCGATCACATATTTTAGTTCATCCAATTCCATGTTAATGGTCCTTCAAAATGCGACATCTGCTAGGATACATCTGTTGAATATAACCAAAGTTCCTTACTGGTTCCGTATTGATTTGATATTAATAAAACTAAATAGTAAGTAGTAACAATTATCTCTCGCCCCCATTTTCGTAATTTTGAAGGCGTTTTTGTCACATATCCTAATCCTATTTTCCTATTGACGGGTTTTAATTTCGCACATCACATAATATAATAATCACCGCATGTAAAATCCGACCTAATTTTCGATATTTTTGAAGATTTTAACCGCATTTTTAGAACATTTAGAATTTAGGTAAATTTTTTGACATTTACCACACATGATCAAAATTCGTTAAGTTTCAAAGATAGTCTAATTAATCCAAAATATACAATTAGGATGACAAACTGAAATATTTTTTGGGATATGTTGGTCGGGGTTGAATTATTTTTGTCGCGTTGCATGTATCTAACAACCGCTTAGGATTCTAACAATTTCCTTGAGATCTCAAAAATCTCACAACATTTTAGTGCTTTCCCTTCGATGTAAATGCTTTTTTGCTTCCCAATATGTACACAATTATATATATCATCATCGTACCACAACTACTTTATATACCAAAAATCCCTGATTCCAAGCTTCATTGAGTTGTGTTGCATATTTGTTTGTTGATTAATTTACTTATGTGTTTCATAACAGATTATAAAACTTTTGGAAACTGGAAATATTACAACAACGATACTCAATCATATTTGTCTGGTGACAATTATGAGTGTTTATTATACAACATAATGTCTTTTCGTTTCCGATGACTTGTGGTTTGTTTATCTTTTTCGACATTTGATTTCCTAATTCATTGTTGCATTTTCCATGCAAGTGTGTTCATGTCTATGCCATTCACACATAACTACTTCACAGATGGAGCTACTCCAGCGGAGTTACTTACGCACCTACAACACCCAAGTAAATACAAATTTCTCCATGGCACCGTTTCCAGCATTTGGATGGAGTAGCACTCAACAACTCATTTCTTGTTGAGTGTTACTTATCCGCCATATCAATGGTGCAATGTACATTGCACAGGGTGTTGTGTTTTATTATTAGTAATATAGCTGTAGATGATGCTGCCGCTGTTGCCGTTGTTGTTATT
>NW_026886715.1:0-8018 GCF_032173495.1 Musca vetustissima | reverse complement strand
ATTTTTTTCAAAATTTAACATTTCAAGCATGTAGCAAATTCTAGTCTATTTTTTTTTTTTTTTGCACTTCTAATACTCTATTCATAAAAAATCAAATATTAGAAATAACCCAATTGTTTTCCGTTCATAGACCCACACAAATATTTCATAATACTTCAAAAGTTATGTCTACATCAGTTTCAGTGTCTGTTGAATATTTTCCATCAGGAATTCCAACTAGACATCGAAGAAAATATCCGAATACTGACAAGAACATACAATTTTACTTTTACTTTTGGAATTGAATGCGAAGAGGATAGATGAGAGATAGAGAGAAAACTCATAAAGCCTTAAAACAAACAGGCACGCACACACATACACACACACTTATGCTTATATTTAACTGACACATATTCAGTTACATTTACAATGCATACACACATGTATTTGCAAGTGCACCTTTACTCGAAAAATACAACAACTGATTGTGTAAAAGTGTGTGTGTATGTACAAGCACAAATATTAATGTGTGTAAAGTGCATATAATTTCTGAAACTTTGATTGATTCGTTCACATCTGTATTCATGTACCAGGATTAGTAATAGTAGATAGTTGTCTACTATTTTGAAAGTCGAGGTTAGTTCAAAAGGGCTGTCGAAAAAAGAAGTAAATTTAATTTATGGAAAAAAATAACTTTAGTAGTTTGAATTTTTAAGGACTATTTTTGGAAGAGCATCCAAAATATAGGCAAGGATTAATTAATTAAAATTGTTTTGCTTCATATGAAATTTAAAATGTTTTTTATTAATTTCTCTTTCGAGATGAGCTACATGATCGGAGTTGCAATGAAAAGGAAAGCCAGAGAGATACTACATTCCCATGGTGAGAATGGTGAGAATGTAGTATCTCTCTGGCTTTCCTTTTCATTGCAACTCCGATCATGTAGCTCATCTCGAAAGAGAAATTAATAAAAAAAAACATTTACATGAATGATCCGTCGCACTAAAAGTCATAAAACTCAAAAATTAAAAATTTTAAATTTCATAAATTTCTGTTTTTCTCGGTTTCGACAAATAGATTTTATTTATTTAATTTGAACCTAAAACTACTCAAGACGATATAGATAGATTTCTTCATATCTAGATTTGGAGCTGTTGTAAGTAGTTTTGAGACTACATTTCTTCAGTAAAATCGAATGAGAATTGTTTCGTCTTTATAACTCGATTTCGTGTATGTCTTTTTCGTCCTTAATTTAATGAACCGGACTGTCCTTCTGTCCACTATAATTTGTTTTGTAATTATATTTTGTAGGCCAGGAAGGCAATCTGCCCAAAGAATAAGCACGACTGTTTGGATGAAGGTCGGTCAATATTAAGCGAGTCAATGGACCCTGACTTTTGTGTGAAAAATTAAAAAAATTGTATTCTAATCCAGGAAGATGATAGTTGATCCAATAGGAGTGGTTGACTTTAAATTCATACCAATTATATTGATAAAATATTTAAAGATGAATATGTACTATGACAGTGTTTAGTATTATTATCTCGCGCTGATTATTTTGAAATTTTACATGAAATTCCGGATGCCTATAATTTTCAGTGATCTTGAGATGATATTTTTGCCATGAACCGAAAACTTTATTTTTGTCAAAATTTCATGTCGCTCTAGAGGCCATTATAATATGTAGAACATCACATAATTTTCATGGTGATGGGGATCTGCCCAAAGAATAAGCACGACTGTTTAGATGATGATCGGTCAATATTTCGAGTTAGATTTTAATGGTCGTTCAAATTGACCGAAAACAACATTTGGAAAATATGTCTGGGTTACAAAGTGGTGCTGTTGACCTAAAATCGGTTCAAATAATGCCCAGTCTCAGAATATAGAACCCAGGCTCAGAATATATGGTCGGCCACGTCCGATTATACTGCTACGCTCACAGGTTTTTATATGTTTTAGCCACGTTTTGCTTTCCAAAGAATTTTTGATATAGGTCGCAAGGAATTTTTGATACAGGTTCATTAACAAGCGTTAATTTTAGTTGCTTTTCCAATCCCAATGGTTTTAATTTGAGTTACCGGTTTCTTGGTGTGCTAAAAATATCTTTCTAGAAAATGGTCGATACAGGACATTTTTCGATACAGGACCACGTTTCTCGCACATCAAGTTTCTACCCCATTTCCAATATTTGATGGTCTCGACCGAAAACTCCCACCAAAGTGGGTTGATTTTGTAACATATATATATGTATATAAATATATATATATATGTATATATATGGGCAATATTGCCAACTTTTTAATATTCCATTTTCATAAAATCAGCTTTTTTGTTTTTGTGGCACATCTATGATTTTTGGTACACATATAGAGAAAAATGTTCTGACTCCGAAACCGTTCGCGATCAAATTTTTGGTTGATGCGCGCATAAGTTATCGAGGTTTTAATTTTGGGCATAAGAAAAAAAATCTTAAAATTACGCCGTTTATTATATTGACCAAAAACGTTGATATATATCTTCCTCCGTAAAATAAGAATATGAATATATTATAATAATCGCGATAAAGTTGCACATATTCGCGAAATATGAGAAAAATAAAAAAAATATAGCAGATTACATCAATATTTTCATTATATTAATGACATACACACACCTAAAAATTAATTTAAAAATATCTACATAATCTAAACACGATTGATTCACCAAATGATATCAAAATCACAGAAGTCCGTGTAGCGGTTTATTAATCAAAGCGACAACAAAACAAGATATTGAGGAAAAATATTTGTTTTTGGTTCGAAAAAATAATGTCATCATATTTATATTTTTAATTGTATACAAGAAATTTCAGAAAAAAATGTTGGGGTTATTCTGCTATTTTACCCAATTTTGCCGAAAAATTGACATATATAATAATAAACACTTTTTGTGTATAAGTATATGCCTCGCGTATTATATCAAGACCCTTCCGATAAATCTTAGAATTCTGTAAATAGGTATAAATCTCAAAATAAAATAATATTATGAAATATACATTTTAAATTGCGTGTAAATCGCGTAATTCTCAAAATCATTTGATGTGCATGCGGTTTCCAGGAAGTACTGAAGTTTATCTTCCAATCCATATATATTTTGCGAAATTTCATTTGACGGCTAAGATGTGCCACACGTTACATTGAAGTACCCAAAAAATCGTAAAACGCGAATAATTTCTGAAAACTCCATATGCCATTAACGCGCATCCGATTTCGGTGTGCACCCTAAAAAAATACATCGATCTATGCCATTTCAATGTGGTCCATCAAGAACCATGGATGTGCCAGCACAATCTATTTTTGAGATAAATCTTTGGGCTGAACTTTTTAAAGTCCTCTTTTCGAAAAATATCAAAATCCGTATGAGGTCATTTATTGAAGCGGAAACGATACACAGAAAACGCAAATGAATCCGCGATATTTTCAAAAAAAGTTTTTTGCCAAATTTCATGTTTTTGGAAGGCCAGTTCCCGCTGTTCTAGTAGATGGATTCACGAAGAATATTTTATATCATCCGAAACGTAAAAAACCTTATTGATCGCGGGTACCCATATCATTCAGTTGACAGACCTAAAAATTTGGCCCGAAAAATAGGTTTTTCAGAAATTTGATCGCACAAAATTTTCACCATCGGATGAGTATTACTCTGAAGCTGTGTATACTACATACACAAAATACATATCAAATTACGTAGATTCGCGACTACAATAATTTTTTAATCGAATTTTAGAAATTCCTGTTTGCGTATTAAAGCTAGAAGTAAAATTAAAAAAAAAACACTCAAAATCGAGCTTCAAAATGTCAGCATCATTTAAAGGTAGATACAGTTAAAATTTTGAAAAATGATACTTAAGGGGCGTAGTCCCCATTTTGTTGCCTTCTAGTTTTACTTTGACACGAAGACCGTGAAATGAGTAGCTTAGTCACAAATCGATAGGGAACATAAAAAACTGGTTCGCCTCAACCTGTTTTTACACATTTCTTTACATTAAAGTAGACACAGCTTCCACCAAAATAAAGTTTGGAGGTCAATATCATGAACAGTTTGCAACGACGGAACAATTAACCCAAGACTATTCAATTTTTTTCATATACTTAAGTAATTCCCGAGTTATAAAGGGGAGAACCTCCGCTTCAGCTATGTTAAAAAATTGGCAATATTGCCCATATATATATATATATATATAATCATTTCCTGAGTCGATTCATATATTAGGTTGGGGAAAAAGCAATCCATCATTTTTACATGAACTATAGGACTTTATTTAACATGCTTCGGAATGTCCGATTTGGCCCAAATAATGCACCGTTTAGTTGTATGATTTGGTGCAATTTTAAAGGTAACTTCATAATGAATCTCTCATAGAAGTACTGCTCTCTATTTGCAAAAAAAAAAAAAAAAAAACAAACTCTAGTTGTCGATTTACAAAATCCTCCCTAGATACCAATTTTTTATCATTAAAGCAATACAATTCAAGAAAAAGATGATAATCGCTTGTGCGAGCTGTGTATTTAACATAAAAAAATCCTGAACGTAATCGTCGAAACCACAATTGCACATAATAGGCTGTTACAGTATCGGAACCAGAACAACTGAATGCACCAAACAAAGACTAGTCCCATTGAAATTAACGAGAATCTGCTCAGATTTACATATCACTCACAATTATAAAATACAATTCCACGATGGTGCACCAGATGGGTATAATTGATCGGAAAATTTTGCATATCAGAATTGAGTCTAAAATTACGTATATTAAGTTTTATTGAATTTGATTTATATTTCGATGCATTTACCTTCGATTTCCTGTAAATGGTGCACCTAACTTCTAACATTTGTACGATAGACACGACATTTTGATCCGAAAATAGAGTGTAATAAGTTTTGTTGACATTGGTCCAAATGACGTGCCACTGATAAGTAGAACAATATTTACATTTATAAGTGTAGTTTTTTAAGTGTTGTACACATTTTTTTCAAGGAGCATCCCAGTCAAAGACATTTTAAAAAATATATATATTTTTTAAGGAGTATTATTGCCGATTATAAAAATAATTAAATGTTTCCTTTCATTATTTTGTGCACCTCGTTCTCATACGTCTGTGGCTGTTTACCCAGTCAGTTCCAATGTCGCCCTTATCTAACTTTATGAGTAAAATTGCATGAAGCACTAAAGGACATTTGAATTTTTCAAACAACCAGTCAACTCAACTCTTAGAACGAATATAAATACACTAATACAACAACATATACATGCACACATACACGTATGCAGGTGTTCAACAGGGTTGTCAGATGATTGCTTTAAATTATTCTCACACAGAAGAAGATAGTTTCAAATTTACTAGCTAAACTACAATTCATACGGAATTGCTAGGAAAATATAATACAAGTATACGTATAATACATATCCCTATATGACCTGGCAACCCTATCATGCCCCTGAACATTTTCTATGACAGACTTACAATAATCACAATGATAATAATGTTAATGAATGTGATTACAAGAAAATTTTGAGAAGCCATCAGGCTGCAACTGAATTTGTAATTGAAAATAAATCTAAGTTTCATGATTTTTATTAAGGCTAGGCAGCAAAGCAAGGCAAACATAAAACTAAACTAATAAGTCATTAATTAAGTAAATAATATTGACAACTGATTATAATAAAGATTTTATGTTAATCGTAAATACAATTAAATGGGAAAAGGCCATAGGTATTTCGGCAATAATAAATTCACCTCTGATGATGATGATGAAGGGAAATTGTGAAGTTGAGAAATCGATCGAAAGATGCTGGCCAGATGAAGAGGATGATACTGATGTTGATGCTATGGGTTAGGTTAATGTAAATATTTCATTTATTAATAATATTTTTCGATTTTTCAGATAATGCATGTTAATCGTTGAGTTTGAGCAGCATTTTGCAAAAGTAAAATATTTACATTTGTATTTATATTTGTTGCGAAAGCTAAAAGCATTTAAATCGAACATCAAAATTCAATTAAAACTGAGAAATGAAATATCAACTTAGGATATTATGAAATGCCATGTGGGCATATGGAAATGCAAATAGGAGATGTTATGTTTGTTAACAAGAAATATGGATGATGTTAAGTAATGATTTCAACATTATAGAGATATGCATAAATAAAATTAATAATTAGAATTGTGGAAGGATATATGGAGAAAATGTAATACCAGATGATATTGAACTGTGCGCTTCTGTCCGTCTATTAAAAACATCAATCAAAATACAGCCGATAATAACAGTTTTAGGTTATTATGGATTACAACTGAATTTTGTCTGTTACACTAGTCTTATGGCTAATAAGGGTATATACCGAAAGTATGGGATTTAAACCCCAAATGTCTTTGGTCCAAGTCCGTTTCAGACAATTCGGAGTCGATTTACGACAGGCTGTCTCACCTACTTTCCAAACTTTGCATATAGTAATATTTATTCCAAACTTTGGTTAGTTTGAAAAGAGATCTGGTTTACACCACCACATGCCTAATATTAGAACATACACCTAAGCCTGTAAATGGCCTGTTGTGCGCTCTAGCAAAGGAAGAAGAATTATAAGAAGTCATCGTGAAGTTGTCTTTTCCTAAGAATTTGGTTCGGAAGCTTCAAAAAGCTGTGCAGTGGCACTGGAAATTTTCCAACATTTCTCTGTCTTCTCCACACGTTGTACTCCAGTTGCTAAGAACCTCTGAGAATACCGATCAGTCTGCTGATTTCTTTTTTGATTTGTCTTATCCTCATTTGGTCTCCCTATATTTCACATGTTGTGACTTCTCTTATTTCAGGTATTCGCCCTCGCCAAATTATAGTTGATGTTAAAAGACTAAGAGACTATTGATAGTAGTGACCCACGGTATCTTTGTCCTAATTTGTCTCTGATATTTATGTCATGAGGCTATATTTTATCGATCCAGGCTATGATTTCTTGGTCGAAATGTCTCTAGGGATTGGATACCCTACACAACTACCAATATTTCGCGGCGTTACAAACTTTTGGGGCTGCACAAAGCTATAATACCCTGACAACATAGTTGTTTAGGGTACAATAAATTTTCGGTCCATTTCATCTCAAAATTATTATCTGATCATGATCGGTCCTTGACCATACCTGGATCCTCGTGGAAAATTTCAAAGCGATCAGAGCTATATTTCCGCCTTCTAGTGTGGTAATGGGTTACTAAATAATATCAGTACGTAAGCACCTGTAAATATTTAAGTGTAACTCCCACATCTGAGTACATACGACCATATAAATGGTATCAATTTAAAGGTCAACCACTCCTCTTGGATATGCTATCAGCTTCTTGGGTCTTTGTTCTTCGGGGGTAAATATATACGCTATAGAATACAAATTTTGTCGTTCTTCACACAAAAGTCAGGGTCCATTTGACCCGCTAAATATAGACCGATCATTATCAAAACATGCATGTTTATTCTCTGGCCCGATCCCCTTCTCCGTGCAAAAATTTGCGGTGTTTGGGCCATAATTGCGGCCCCTGGAGCGACCAGAAAAACCGACAAAAATACAGTTTTTGGTCCATTTCATCCCCTAATTATTAACCGATCTTTACCAAAAACAATAGGGGTCTTCATTGGCCAGAACTCATACTACATGCAAAATTTCGTGAAGATTGGTCCATAAATGTGGCCTGTATCGTGTTTACAAATTATAATGGACAGACGGACGGACGGACGGACACACATGTCTAAATCGACTCAGCTAGTCGAGATATGACGATCGGAATGCTTAAAGGTGGGTCTAGGACCAATATTTCGCGACGTTACAAACTTTGGGGGCTGCACAAAGCTATAATACCTTAACAACATAGTTGTGTAGGGTATAAAAATCAGTTCACTCCGCCACATAATGGTTAAGGAGCTTTATAGCCTAGACAGACGACAGCCTTAATTTGCATTAACAGCCTTAATTCAAATTAACTTGTACATTATCCTCATTTTTATGTGTTGTTAA
>NW_026886714.1:0-79417 GCF_032173495.1 Musca vetustissima | reverse complement strand
TGGTATGTGTGCTTCGGCTCAGTTTCCTGTGCTCTAGGTTTTTGACAAAATTACCATTTCCATTAAACAATTTGCAAATTACTTATGTTTTAATCAAATCCTTATAAAATTTCAAAATTTTCTTCTCCAAAAAGTTTAGAATTTTGTTATCAGTTCTAGTAAAGAATATTCAGATATCTTAAAAATAATGTATATTTATGAAAATAACTGTGTATGGTAATAATATAAATAAATGACGTTTACTACATTTATACAGGTATATGACGTTTTTCAAGCGTTTACACCTTTTTGACAGTCGAAAACCTAAAAAGTAGTCGCACGGACCATCCCTGTATATATCGTTTCCGATTTTATGTAAATGGTGTACCAAAGTCCCTATATATCTTTCGATTTTGCACGAAATTTGGCATAGCGTACTGAAAAAAGTCTAAAATGATGTGTGTTAAATTTCGTGAAAATCGGTCCAGATTTAGATTTAAGTAAAAGGTGCACAAAAGACACAAAGTTAGGCCATTTGCTCAAATTTTGCACAACGTACTGAAATTAATATTGCATAACGTCTGCCAAGTTTTGTTAAAATATTTCCGATTTAAATATAGCTCCCATATATATTTTAGTTGCACGAATTAATTAGATGGTACACCAAAGACCAACATTAGGCCGATTGACACAAAATTTTCGCGATATTTCCTCCCTACCATATATATTTCCTCCCCGATTTAAGTAAATGATGCATCAAGAACTCAATACCTGTGACAAGTTCCGATGAAATCGGTTTGGATTTCGATATAGCTTTTATATATTTTTCGTCCGATTTTAAGTAAATGGTACACCAAACTCCTCAGGTTTATCAGATATTTATTCAAATAATCAAAGGGTGTCCGATTGATATTTGCTTTAAATTGATTTACATAATTTTATCCCATTGTAAGAAGCAACTCTATATCTGACAGGTCCTTCAAAAATGCGACGTCTGCTAGGATTCATCTGTTGAAAGTGGTGAAGGGTATCATATAGTCGGCCCCGTCCGACATTACTACTTTCCTTACTGGTTTTGTTCTTGCAATATGTACAAAAATTATAAATAATATCAAATTAGAAATGCAGTCTGAGAATGCCAGAATGTATGTAGAAATTATTAAGTCTTTCAAAAGCGACAATACATGCAGTTGTTGGTCAAAGGTGGCTGAAGTCAAAAATGAACTAAACAAAGATATGTTTCCTTATATATCAATTTTACGCTGATCAATGATTATTTCGATGCGTTACAAACGGAAAAACAAAACTAATATACCCTCCATACTATGGTGGAGGGTATAAAAAGTGTACAGGTCGCATTTATGATTCGAATTGTATTAAATTTGGCACAGCTCATTTATTTGGCCCAAGGACGAACCCTGTTGAAATTGGGAAAAATCGGCTCAGATTTAGATATAGCTCCCATATATATATATATATATATATATTCGTCCGATTTAAGGTAAATGGTGCACCAAAGTCCCTAAATATATTTCGATATACACGTAATTTGACACAGCGTACTGAATTAAGCCTAGAATGATGTGTGCTAAGTTTCGTGAAAATCGTTTCTGATTTAGATATAGCTCCCATACATATTTTCGTTCGATTTAAGGTAAATGGTGTACCAAAGTCCCTGAATATCTAAATTTGCACAACGTACTAAATTAAGCCAAGAATGATGAATGTTAAGTTTCGTGGAAATCAGTTCAGATCGTTTCAGATTTAGATATAGCTCCCATATATATTTTCGTCCGATTTAAGGTAAATGGTGCACCAAAGTCCCTATTTATTTTTCTATTTGCATGAAATTTTGCACAGCGTACTGAATTAAGAGTAGAATGATGTGTGTTAAGTTTCGTGAAAATCTGTTTAGATTTTGATATAGCTCGCATATATAAATGGTACACCAAAGACCCTATATATTGTTCGATTTGAATGAAATTTGGCATAGCGTACTGAATTGAGTTTAAAATGATGTGTGCTAAGTTTCGTGAAGATCCGTTCAGATTTAGATATAGCTTCCATATATATTTTCGTCCGATTTCACATAAATGGTGCACCAAACTCCTAATGTTTGTCCGATTAACACGAAATTTTGCACAACGTATCAAATTGAGACTTGAATGACGTTATTGTGTTTCGTTGGTGCAGATGTAGTCATAGCTTCCAAATGTATTTCGAACGGGTGTCTGATTGAGATTAAATTTTTAACAGTGCGACGTACCGAATATCGCGTATCAATTTTGTTATACATCGTTTTCCATAAATTTGTCCCATTGTACGCATACAACTCTAAGTCTGGCTGAATAAAATTGAATTTAGCATAGGTTGCAGAAAGGCATGAGTATTTTCCTTTGAGGGAACATTGGCATGCAATTGTAAGGATACGTATGTACAATATACCCAAAGTGGTGAAGGGTATCATATAGTCGGCCCAGTCCGACTTTCCTTACTGGTTTAATGAAAAAAGTCTGAACTAGAAAAATCGCAATTTCAATGGGGGTTTTCCCTAAAATCTCAAAACCCCAAAATGTTGACATATATTATAACCGCATGGTAAGGTGAAACATGTGTATAAAATCATGAAAATAATCCAATTTAGAGGGCAAATTTATATGATGCATACAAAAGCGGGACCAATATTGAAAACATTGTGTAGGAGTTAGCGAATACTTGGTGTTTTTATTATAAAAGAAGTTATGCCTAATTTAGGGCCGATATAGCTCAAGTTCCAAGCTAATAATTTAGTTTTGAATCCCAATACCTTGCATCAAAATAAATACTAAATATGAAGGATTTTTTAGATAGGACCAGGGCCTAAATGCGGGTCGATATAGTTCATTCTCAAACCTCAAGTTCTAGTTTTTATGTCGATATCCTCCGATAGAATAATGATTACAACATATGGCTAAATCGACTAAAGTATAAACCAGTAAGGAAAGTAGTAAAGTCGGACGGGGCCGACTATATGACACCCTTCACCACTATGGGTATATTAAACAGGACTATTAACATGAATTTGGACGAAATAAAATATGTTATATTTATCTAAATGTAAATCGACTTAGATCAATCGCCTTCAAACAAATATCAATAGGTCATCCATTGGGCTATGTCTCTACTTCTAGAAAACGCAACTGCGAATTCTATGCTCAATTGTGTAAGTTGTGCAAACATTGATGTCAATCTGACTAACATGAGGAGTTCGATGTCCAATTTACTTAAAATATATTTTATATATGGCAGTTATATCCAAATATGAACCGATTTCAACGAAACTTGTCACAGGTTAGGTTATACTAATTTCAGTAGTTAAAATCAATCTATAATATAAGGAGATATGTCTAAATCTCAACCGATTTTCACGAAACTTGGCACACATCAGTCTGGACTAAATTCAGTACGCTATGTCAAATTTCGTGCAAATCGAAGGATATATAGGGACTTTGGTGCACCATTTACATGAAATCGGACGAAACTATATATGGGAGCTATATCTAAATCTGGACCGATTATCACGAAACTTGATAGACATCATTGTAGGCCTAATTCAGTACGTTGTACCAAATTTCGTGCAAATCGAAAGATATATGTGGACTATGGTGCACCATTTGCATTAAATCGGACGAAAATATATATGGGACCTATATCTAACTCTGGACCGATTTTCTCGAAACTTGGCAGACATCACTCTAGGCTCATTTCAGTACGTCATGCAAATCGAAGGATATATAGGGACTTTGGTGCACCATTTACATGAAATCGGACGAAACTATATATGGGAGCTATATCTAAATCTGGACCGATTATCACGAAACTTGATAGACATCATTGTAGGCCTAATTCAGTACGTTGTACCAAATTTCGTGCAAATCGAAAGATATATGTGGACTATGGTGCACCATTTGCATTAAATCGGACGAAAATATATATGGGACCTATATCTAACTCTGGACCGATTTTCTCGAAACTTGGCAGACATCACTCTAGGCTCATTTCAGTACGTCATGCAAATCGAAGGATATATAGGGACTTTGGTGCACCATTTACATGAAATCGGACGAAACTATATATGGGAGCTATATCTAAATCTGGACCGATTATCACGAAACTTGATAGACATCATTGTAGGCCCAATTCAGTACGTTGTACCATTAAATCGGACGAAAATATATATGGGACCTATATCTAACTCTGGACCGATTTTCTCGAAACTTGGCAGACATCACTCTAGGCTCATTTCAGTACGTCATGCAAAACTTCTTGCAAATCGAAAGATATATAGTGACTTTGGTGCACCATTTACATGAAATCGGAAGAAACTATATATGGGAGCTATATCTAAATCTGAACCGATTTTCTCTAAATTTGGCAGACATCACTCTAGGCTCGATTCAGTACGTTATGCCAAATTTTTTGCAAATCGAAAGATATATAGGGACTTTGGTGCACCATTTACATGAAATCGGACGAAACTATATATGGGAGCTATATCTAAATCTGGACCGATTTTCACGAAACTTGGCAGATATTATTCTAGGTTCAATTCAGAACGTTGTACCAAATTTCGTGCAAATCGACAAATATATAGGGACCTTGGTGCACAATTGACATGAAATCGGACGAAAATATATATGTGACCTATATCTAAATCTGAACCGATTTTCTCGAAACTTGGCAGACATCACTCTAGGCTCTATTCAGTATGTTATGATAAATTTCGTGTATATCGAAATATATTTAGGGACTTTGGTGCACCATTTATCTTAAATCGGAAGAATATATATATGGGAGCTATATCTAAATCTGAGCCGATTTTTCCCAATTTCAACAGGGTTAGTTCTTGGGCCAAATAAATGAGCTGTGCCAAATTTAATCCAATTCGAATCATAAATGCGACTTGTACTCTTTTTATACCCTCCACCATAGTATGGAGGTTATATTAGTTTTGTTTTTCCGTTTGTAACGCATCGAAATAATCATTTCCGACCCTATAAAGATATATTCTTGATCAGAGTAAAACGATTTAACCATGTCCGTCTGTTGTAATCACTCTAGCGTCTAAACGAATTGAGATATATCGCCAATATTTTGCATAGAGTCGTCTATTGTCTGCAGGCAGGTCAAGTTCGAAGATGGGATATATCGGTCCACGTTTAGGCATAGCTCCCATATAAGGGTACACCCCAATTTTCGGTATTTTGAGGTGTTTGATCTCGTTTTTCAACCGAATTCGCTGAAATTTTGTATTTTGAGTTCTTATTGGGTAGCAAATCTCCCCACTAAAAATTATAAATATAGGTTAATTTTTTCGGATAGCCCCCATATAGGGGTACCCCCCATTTTTTGGTAATTTGGGGATCTTGAGCGCGTTTTCAACCGAATTCGCTAAAATTTGGTTTTTATTTAGTGCCAAATACCTACACAAAAAATTATAAACATCGGTCCATGTTTTCTGATAACCCCCATATAAGGGTACCCCCCAACTTTCGGTATTTTGGAAGTACTGAGCGCGATTTTCAACCGAATTCACTGAAATTTGGTAGATTGCGTTCTTTTTAGTTGCCAAATATCTAAACTAAAAATTATAAACATCGGTCCACTTTTACTGATAGCCCCCATATAATGGTACCCCTCAATTTTCGGTATTTTGGGGTTCTTGAGCGCGTTTTTCAACCGAATTTGCTGTAATTTGGTATTTTGTAGTTGTATATGGTAACAAATCTCCCTACTAAAAATTATTATTATTCACCCCATTTTAGGGGTAGTCCCCATATAACCCCCATTTTATACCCTCCACTATAGTATGGAAGGTATATTATTAGTTTTGTTTTTCCGTTTGTAACGCATCGAAATAATTTCCGACCATATAAAACATATATATTCTTGATTTGCGTAAAATTCTATGATCGCCGAAATTTTTCATAGAGTCGTCTTTTGTCTGCAGGCAGGTCAAGTTCGAAGATGTGATAAATCGGTCCATGTTTAGGCATAGCTCCCATATAAGGGTCCTCCCCAATTTTCGGTATTTTGAGGTTCTTGATCTCGTTTTTCAACCGAATTCGTTGAAATTTGGTACTTTGAGTTCTTATTGGGTATCAAATCTCCCCACCATATAAGGGTACCCCCCATTTTTCGGTATTTTGGGGTTCTTGAGCCAAAATACCGTCTGTCCATGTTAAATTGTAAACAAAGTACAGGTCGCATTTATTATTCGAATTGGATGAAATTTGGCACAGCGCATTCATTTGGCCCAAGGACGAACCCTATTGAAATTGGGAAAAATCGGTTCGGATTTAGATATAGCTCCCATTTATATTTTCGTCCGATTTAAGGTAACTGGGGTACTAAATTCCCTATATATCTTTCGATTTGCACGAAATTTGGCATAGAATACTGAATTAGGTTCAGAATGATGTAAAAATATTTGTAGATAGTCTATCCTATGCTTGAATTTTTACGCAAGCGTTAAATGAGAATTATTTTAATGTTTTTTCAATGACTATCATAAGTGAGGATTTTTTTATAAATATTTTTTACCATCAGTTTTAAATGGGGGTTTTTAATATTTTTTGAAGGACTATCATAAGATTTTTTTTTTATTTTTTTTTTAAGCACTATGAATGAATAGTTAAGTATTTTTAATGACAATCAATTATAAATAGTTTTGACCTAATACATTGATCTTGGATTTTTAAAAATATTTTTTTACCTATTACACTATGCCTGGATTTATATTTTTTTTTTCAATGACTATCATAAGAGTGGATTTATAAAAATTATTTTTTCACGGACAATCATAAGTTTGGATTGATTAAAAATATTTTTCAAGGACTACCATAAGGTGGATTTAAATATTCTTTCAAGGGCTACATAGGAGTGAATTTATTATAAATATTGTTAGACCTACTACACAAAGTTTGCATTTTTAAAAATATCTTTTGACCAACTAACTTTGATTGTATTTTAAATATTTCTAACCTATTACCTAGGCTCTGATTTTTTTATCCCTCCACCATAGTATGGATTGTATATTACTTGTGTTTTTCCGTTTGTAACGCATCGAAATAATCATTTCCGACCCTATAAAGTATATATATTCTTGATCAGCGTAAAATTCTATGACGATTTAAGCATGTCCGTCTGTCCGCTGTCTGTCTGTCCTTCTGTCTGTTGTAGTCACTCTAGCGTCTAAACGAATTGAGATAGAGCACCAAAATTTTGCATAGAGTCGTCTCTTGTCTGCAGGCAGGTTAAGTTCGAAGGTGGGCTATATCGGTCCACGTTTAGGCTTAGCCCCCATATAAGGGTACCCCCAATTTTCCGTATTTTGAGGTTCTTGAGCGTGTTTTTAACCGAATTTTTAAATATTTTTTACCATCAGTGTTAAATGGGAAAATGTTTAATGTTTTTTCAATGACTGTCATAAGCAAGGACTTTTTAAATATTTTTGTGACTGTTCTTTTTGCAAGGACTATTGTAACCTAAGATTTTTTTTTAATTTTTTAATATTTTATTTTAAATATTTTTTCAAGCACTATGAATGAATAGTTAAGTATTTTTAATGACAATCAGTTATAAATAGTTTCGACCTAATACATCGATCTTGGATTTTCAAAAATATTTTTTTTACCATTTACACTATGCCTGGATTTATATTTTTTTATACCATCCACCATTGTATGGAGGGTATATTAATTTTGTCATTCCATTGAGTGATACATTGAGTTCTTATTTGGTACTAAATGTCTCCACAAAAAATTATAAATATAGGTCCACTTTTTCTGGTAGCCTCCATAAAACGGTACTTCCTAATTTTAATTTTTTTGCGGATTTTGATCGTATTTTTCCGCCGAATTAGCTGTGTGGTACAGTGTATATGACTTTGTACATATGTTTGAACAGGCAAAAGGAAACGAGATAGACACATGGTTCCTTTTGAGAATATGCATAGAATCACTTTCGGAGTCGATTTGTGCATGTCCGTGAGTCCGTCCGTCCGTTAGATGTTAAATTGTAAACAAAGTATTTGGCTGAAATTTGGCACAAGTCACTTATTTGGCCCAAAGACGAACCCTATTGAAATTCAAGAAAATAGGTTCAGATTTAGATATAGCTCCCATATATGTTTTCGTCCGATTTAAGGTAAATGGGGTACCAAAGTCCCTATATATCTTTCGATTTGCACGCAATTTGGCATAGAATACTGAATTAGGTCCAGAATGATGTATGCCAAGTTTCAAGAACATCGGTTCAGATTTAGATATAGCACCCATATATAGTTTCGTCCGATTTAAGGTAAATGGTGCACCAAAGTACCTATATATCTTTCGATTTGCACGAAATTTGGCATAGAGTACTGAATTAGGTCCAGAATAATGTGTGCTGAGTTTCGTGAAAATCAGTTCAGATTTAGATATAGCGCCCGTATATATTTTCCTCCGATTTAATGAAAATGGTGCACCAACGTCCTTAGATATCTATCAATTTGCACTAAATTTTGTGAAGTGTACTGAATTGAGTCTAGAATGACGTATGCCAAGTTTCTCTGAAAATCTTTTCCCTTGCATGAATTTTGACATAGCGTACTGAATAAAGTCTAGACTGATGTGTGCAAAGTTTCGTGAAAATCGGTTCAGATTTAGGTATAGCTCCCATATATATTTTCATCCGCTTTTAGGTAATTGGTGCACCAAAGTCTCTGAAAATCATTCGATTTCACGAAATTTGTCATAGCGTACTGAATTAAGGCTAAAATGACGTGTGCTAAGTTTCGTGAAAAGATCCATAGCTAGGCCGATTGACAAAACGTACTGATTTAATATAAATTAGTCTCTGGCAAGTTTCCCTGAAATAGGTTCGAATATAGATATATAACAAAACGCGTCGTCTGTTAGGATACATGTGTAGAATATACCCAAATTGGTGAAAGGTATCATATAGTAGTAAAGACGGACTTACTACTTTCCTTACTGGTAAATGTTTTTGAGAATATGCATAGAATCCTTCCGTCTGTAGATGTTAAATTGTAAACAAAGTACAGGTCGCATATATGATCCGAATTGGATGAAATTTGACACAAGTCAAATCGGTTCAGATTTAGATATAGCTCCCGTATACCGTTTTTCGGAAGGTTAATGGGACACCAAAGTCCCTATATATATTTCGATTTCTACGAAATTTGACATAGAGTACTGAATTAGGTCCAGAATATGTGTGCTAAGTTTCGTGAATATGGGTTCAGATTTAGATATAACTCCCATATATAGTTTTGTCCGATGTTATGTAAATGGTGCACCAAACCCCTAATTATTTCTTTCGATTTGCACGCAATTTTACATAGTGTAATGAATTAAATCAGCAGTTATGTGTGCTAAGTTTCGTGAAAATCGGTGCAGATTTAGATATAGCTCCCATATATTTTTTTGTCCAATGTAAATTGTGCACTAAAGACCCAAAGTTTGGCCGACCGGCACACAATATTGTACAATGTACTGAAGTTACTAGTTATCTAGTGTACCAAGTTTTCTAGAAATCGGTTCAGATTTGCATATAACTCCTATATATTCTTTCGTCCGATTTAAAGTAATTGGTGCACTAAAGACCCATAGCTAGATTTAGATATAGCATAGCTTTTATATGTAATTTCGACCTATTCATGTTGATTGTACACCAAATAATCAATGGGTGCCTGATTGATATTACATTCTAAACAGTGAAGCCTAACAAATATCGTGTGTATAGTTTTCTTTAAATCTATTTACAAAATTTTGACGATGTCGCAGAATGGCATGTGTAGGGATTGATATTAATCGGTTTACTTATAGAAAAAAATATTTAAGTTCGTTCAATTTCATGTCAATGTTCCTTCGAAAAGGTAGAATATACCCAAAGTGGTGAAGGGTATCATATAGTCGGCCTAGTCCGACTTTACTGCTTTCCGTACTGGTTTTTATTTCAAGTACCTGAGAGTATATCTATGGTGGAGGGTATCAAAAATGCGGCCCGGCGAACCTAACGCTTTTTCACTTGTTTAGTTTATTTTGTAGATAAACGTAGATTGTAAGCCAGGGTCGATAATTGCTCTGGCAGGATATGATTGTCCTCTATATTCGATTTGAACGACAGCTGTGAAAAGTGATGTTGCACTAGGGTTATGTTCGCAAATACTATGTTCTTGTAGGGTCAAGGTTGTAAAATTCGCAGGTTCTGTGGACTCTATAATATTTGTGAGAGCTGAAGCACTAGTACTAGGGCGTACTTCATCTCA
Organism: Musca vetustissima; assembly: GCF_032173495.1. Classification (NCBI taxonomy): domain Eukaryota; kingdom Metazoa; phylum Arthropoda; class Insecta; order Diptera; family Muscidae; genus Musca; species Musca vetustissima. The sequence continues at coordinate 69,126 of NW_026886714.1, read as the reverse complement.
AGCAAAATTTTGTTGTTGGGTTTCCGTTCTCTTATGCAGCATCGAATGGTGTCTCATATTGCAGTTTCGACATCCAAAACGACTTTTGCATTCTCTAACGCCATGATTTGACGAAAGACAATTATAACAAAGGTGTGAAATATTTACTGTATGTATTCTGTCGTTCACTGATTTCTCTGTAAATCGAAGGCAATCTCTAATAAAATGATTTGATTTGCAACGTGGACAATTTTGTACTGTTTGAGTCTTGGAATGTGGATTCGATGTTTGTTTATTCGTTTTACTCCCCGGTGTTTGAGAATTTGACCATGTATTCGTTTGAAAGCTATTGGTGTATTTTAATTTTTAGTATTTTGGATATATACCTTTGAATGTATCTTTGACGCACGGTGGTAATCTGGACACTGACGTAAATTCAGGCGATATTCCTGACTCCTTTTTTGTTTTATCTTCCATTTGTTTATACTTGATTATCTGAATTTCCTCGTTTAGTGAACTTAAAGAAGTTTTATAACCTTCCATGGCTTCCCTGTAACGGGTCCTGAGTTTTGTCTTGCCAATTGTGATTTCTCCTTCCTTTGGTACATAATCACGATACCCGAAATATTCCTTGTTGGTCCCATAATGAGACTAACTCCACTCTTATTATTTCCAAAGTGAAAATGTTGTTATCTGACTTCATTGCTGACGATACTTCCGTAAAATCCAAAAAATCGGATTGGAAAAATTAGAAATTCCAATAAAAGAACAAATATTTTTTCGTAAATTCAGTATTGAGGAAACTACAATATAAATTGTTTAAACCAATTTAGAGGAGAGTTATGTGTGAAGTTTGATTTATGAGTATTTAATATTTTCAGAGCATTTAAGTTTAAAATCTGTATAATTTGAACAAATTTTGGACATAAATCAAATTACAGATTTATAAAAAATTTGTCTGCCCACATCAAGACACCCTTTGCGAGGGAATTTAATCTTATTTAAATTGCTTACAGAAATTTCCATAAAATGTTCCAAGCAATATGGCGTTAATAAATGCGTGCTTTCAAAAATATGTGTATAATTATCCATGCGTGCTTTCAAAAATATGTGTATAATTATCCATGCGTGCTTTCAAAAATCCAAATGTTTTCCAAATATGTCAAATTTTTTTCCAAACGTGTCCAAAAAATTCCAAAAATGTTCAAGTATTTTCCAAAGTTTTTCCCAAATTTTCAAGTAGTTGGTAACAAATCTCCCCACCAAAAATTATTATTATTCAGCCCTTTTTAGGGGTAGTCCTCATATAACCCCCTTTTTATACCCTCCACCATAGTATGGAGGCATGGACGTACGCAGGGGGGCGGCCCGATTCTTGATCAGCGTAAAATTCTATGACGATATAGCCATGTCCGTCTGTCTGTTGTAATCAATCTAGCGTTTAAAGGAATTGAGATAGATCGCCAAAATTTTTCATAGAGTCGTCTTTTGTCTGCAGGCAGGTCAAGTTCGAAGATAGGCTTCATTGGTCCACGTTTAGGCATAGCACCCATATAAGGGTACCCCCCAATTTTCGGTATTTTGAGGTTCTTGAGCGCGTTTTTCAACTGAATTCGCTGAAATTTGGTATATTGCTATTGGGTACCCACAAAAAAATATAAATATAGGTCCACTTTTTCTGGTAGCCCCCATATAACGGTACCTCTTAATTGTCAGTATTTTGGGGGTTTTGATCGTATTTGCCGCTGAATTAGCTGTAATTTAGTATTTTGAGTTCTTAATAGGTACCAAATCTCTCCACAAAAAAATTATGAATATAGGTCAATTTTTCGGATAACCCCCATAAAAGGTTTTCAACCGAATTTGCTGCAATTTGGTATTTTGTAGTCATATATGGTAACAAATCTCTCTACCAAAAATTGTTAATATTCGCCCCCTTTTTGGGGTAGTCCTCATATAACCCCCTTTATATACCCTTCACCATACTGTGGTACAGGGTATTATATCTTTGTCCATATCTCTGTAACAGGCAAAAATAATCACTTTCTGAGTCGATTTATGCAAGTCCGTCTGTCCGTCCGTCCATGTATTTTTGTTAACTAAGTACAGGTCGCATTTATGATCCGATTTGGATGAAATTTGGCACAGGTCACTTAATTGGCCCAAGGACGAACACTATTGAAATTGGGAAAAATCGGTTCAGGTTTAGATATTGCTCCCATATATATTTTCGTCCGATTTAAGCTAAATGTTATACCAAAGTCCCTTAATATTTTTCGGTTTGGACGAAATTTGGCGCAGCATAATGAATTGCAGAATGACATGTTTATGGATCCAATTTCATTTTAATGGTCCTTTAAAAAGTGCGACGTCTGTTAGGATTCATCTGTTGAATATACCCAAAGTGGTGAAGGGTATCATATTGTCGGCTCCGTCCGACTTTACTACTTTCCTTACTGGTTTATATTAAAATAGTTATCTGATTTGTTCCGTGTGTTGCGGTTGGGTAGTCGTTACGGGAAATAGTCAATTTTTACCCCACAAAGACTATTTAGCCATTTGTTGTAAGCATTCCGCCTATCATTATCATTGTGATAAAAAAAACTCAAACATGACGATAATGAAATATATCGGCAGACATTTAGGCATCTCCTCAATGTAGTGATACCTTCTGAAGGAAAGAATTGAGATATCCAATTAAAATATTGGGTTCAAAATTGGCATATACCGGTCATTAATTAGGCATACCCTTCATACAATGATATCCCTAAATATTCACTATTTCCTACACTATGTAATCAATATTGGTCCACCTTTATGCATACCCTCATATAACTTTGTAATCTAAATTACAGTAGTTTGAGGATTTTATACTCTACCATGAGTTATCGGTATCAGTCTATTTTTTTGGATCTTACAGATTATAGGAAAAATCCCCATTAAAAATTGCTGAAGTTTGTATTTGGTGTACATAATGGCTTAAATCGTTTAATCGTTTTGTATAATTATCGGTATATTTGGTATGTTCCCTATATTTTCATTGCATGTATCTGTCAGTGTAACTATGGTGGAGGGTATCCAAAGTTCGGCCTGGCCGAACTTGACGCTTTTTCACTTGTATATATTAAAATAGTTATATGATTTCTTCCGTGTTTGGGTTTGGTTCTAAGACTCTGTTGTACTCATTTCAATTGCGGAAGATGAAAGATACCAGAAGGAGTGGACCGATATTCCCCATGTTCGAACTTGAACTAATTTTTGAAGAAATAATAAGATGGGCAAAGTTTGGACCAAATCAGAAATTTTTGAAACAAATTTGGTCCAAAGAAACATGGGGTCTAGGACCAATATTTAGAACCAAAATCGGTTTGTAGAAATGTCGGTATAGGTACACTTTTTGGCATGTTTCCTAGATTTCAAGTACCTGTAAGTACATCTATGGTGGAGGGTATCCAAAGTTCGGCCCGGCCAAACTTAATGCTTTTTCACTTGTTTATATTAAAATCGTTATCTAATTTGTTCCGCGTTTAGGGTTTGGTTCAAAGACTCTGTAGCGGAGGATATCGGGATAAAATAACCAAAACATAGGGTTCGATAATGAACTATATGTGAACTATAACCCGCATTTAGGCCTAGCCCTTGTGTGGGAGGTACCAGAAGGAGTGGACCGATATTCTCCATCTTCGAACTTGAACTAAGTTTTGAAGAAATAATAATATGGGCAAAGTTTGGACGATATCAAATTGTTCTGAAACAAATTTAGTTCAAAGAAATCAATAGGTTTAATTAACCATTAAAAATTTCTGAAATTTGTATTATGGTTTACATAATCTGTTTTTAGAAATGTCGTTTGGAGGTCAATATAATGAACAGTTTGCAACGACAGATCAATTAACCCAAAACTATTCACTTTTTTCATATACTTAAGTAATTCCCGAGTTATAAAGGGGTCAACCTCCGCTTCAGCTATGTTAAAAAATTGGCAATATTGCCCATATATATTATCAGATTTCGACAAAACTTGATACAGGTCATTCAATGCAAATTTGGTATGCTGCACAGTGGTAGCAATCTCTAAATTAATAACTCTTAAACCAATTGAGACTTGTAAAACAAACTCAGCTTATACCTGTGAGAATCATTGGGTAGAATATGGATCATAATTTTCCTAATGCACCCATATAGTGACTTATACACATTTTGGATTACAAACGTAATATGTTTGTAACAGTCAGGGATGGCCTGTCAGAAACAGTGACGTAAATGACATACATTTCCGACGTATAATACATACGTCAGAAACGTCGGAAACCCACCCAAAACCATTAGGTTTTCGACAAAATAGCTATTTCCATTTATCGATAAATGCTTTACTCAAGTCCATATCAAATTTCAAAATTTTATTCTCAAAAAAGTTTAGAATTTTTTATCAGATATATGTAAAAATAATATATGTTCTTGAAAATAACTTTATATGGTGATAATATTCAAATAAATGACGTTTACTACATTTATTACATATTATACAGGTTTATGACGTTTTCGACATTTACACCTTTTTTGACAGTCGAAAACCTAAAAATTCGTCATACGAACCATCCCTGGTAACAGTGGACGAGATAGACACATAGTTCCTTTAGAGAATATGCATAGAATCAATACAAAAATGTGTATAAGTCATCCATTTTAAGCGATTTTTTTATTTTTCTCCGGCTTGGGGTAACTGAGTTGTTGTTCTCGTTGTCTCTTCATATTGTTGTGTTTTTTTTTTTTTTTATTTTCTGAAAGAGTGTGAACTTTTGTGCTGCTTCTGTTGTTTTCTTTTTTTAACCAGACTTGTTGTGTTCAAGTTCTTCCACAGGAAAAAGAATAGCTGCAACTCTTCTACACGAAGCTCTCCTATATGAAAAGAATAGCTGCAACTCTTCTGCACAGGAAGAACTTTACCCGTAAATCTTCTACACGAAGAACAATACATACAGCTCTCCTATATGAAGGAAACTACCTTCAGCTTTCCTATAGGAAGAAAATCACCTGCTGACCTTCCATAGGAAGAAGAATAGCTGCAGCTCTTCCACAGGAAGAAGAGTACCTTCAGCTCTCCTATAGGCAGGAAATACTTTCAGTTTTCCTATAGGAAGAAAATTACTGTACCTACTCAAAAACAGACGTTTCGGTCTGGTTCAAAAACGCATTCTCTTCATTCTCTTTTCGGCAGTAATTTTGGATTATGAATTCTCAGTTACGCTCAGTTTAGAATCTATATAACACTGCGTATTTGTTGCGGAAAATTGGCCCCAAAATGCTATATGTGGAGACTTTAATATTGCTGTTACAGAGGAATAGAGATAGATAGAGAGTAGAGACACTCTCTTGTCTTTTTCGAACACAATTTTCTTCCTTGCTAAGCAGTTTTGTACAGAACTAAATTGAGAGTAAGTGTGTGAGAGCCTAACTGAGAGATCATCGTCAAAAATAACTGTCGAGAAGTGAAAAGGGAATACGCGTTTAGCCATCATCGTTATCGTGGTAGTTGTTCATGAGTGTTGCTATGCCAGTTTGGATTTAAGCGCGTAACTCAGAATGATAGAAACAGAGATTCTAAGAAAATTACAAAATAAGAAGCGACGCTAAGCATGTTGTTCGTAACCATTGTTATTGTCTCCACTTCAAATTCTGTTTTGTTACAAATCCCATTGTTTAGGAAAATATGCATGCAATAATTTTCTATATTCACACTACATTTCTTTTGTAGAGTATACCTAAGCGCTTTAAAATAAAAATATTTAATAATAATCCAAAGGAATCTGGGCAGATTTAAGAGAGTTATCGAGATAAAAGTTATCGAGATAAAAATATTAGGACGTGAGGTTCGAGAATGAACTATATAAAACCTGTGGTGATGGCCTTATATAACTGAAACCTCTAAATTGCATTTATCCATACAAATTTCTGAATGTTGTATTTCATGTATATCGGCAGGCATTCAGATGCCTCCATATAATGACAATTCCTGAGGGGAAGAAATTAGATACTGTATTTTTCGGTTAATTGCACATCAAAATTTGCACAAAATTTCGTTCAATTAACCGAGGAACCAATTTTCCGAACCCGCTTAATTGAATAGTTTATTCAATTACAGTAATCACGTATAATTGGAACTACTAATGATTTAATAAAAAAATTCCAATGTTAAATGCAAATTACGCTTTCTCGAAGTTTTTCCTAGCAATAGACATATGTTTTGAATTAGTAGAGATACCACATAGTCTTTTTCACAAATTATGTCAAATATGTATGTAAAAAAAGCCTCATATAACTTTGTAATTATAATTGCAGTGGTTTGGGGATTTTATATTCCACCATGCATTATTGGTATCAGTCCATGCTTTGAGGGTTTCAGATTTTAGAAAAATCCCCATTAAAAATTGATTTATTCATCTGTTGTAATCGTTCTTCCTTTGGAGGATATCGAGATAAAAAAAACTAGTAGGCCAGGTTCGAGAATGACTATATCGGCCCTCTTTTGGGCATAGTCCCTATATAAAACCAATCGGCTTAAATTAGGATCTTTGGTGCACTATTTACTCAACATCGGACGAAACTAAATCTAAACCGATTTTCCCAATTTTCAATTGGGTTCGTCCTAGGCCATATAAATGAGCTGTACCAAATGTATCCAATTTGGATCATAAATGCGACCTGTACTTTGGTTACAATTTAACATGGGCAGCCAGACAGACGGACATGCAAAAACCGACTCAGCAAGTGATTATATAGTATTCATGTGTCTATCTCGTTTCCTTTTGCCTGTATCAAACATATGCACAAAGACGTAGCACCCTGTACCACAGTGTGGTGAAGAGTATTAAAATTAGCTTCGAAATTCAGCTATATCGATCCTTAATTAGGCATAACCCTTCGTATTATAAAACTTCATATATTCGCTAATTCCTACACAATGTTGGCAATATTGGTCCCGCTTTAGGTATGTCTCATATAACTTTGTCCTCTAAATTGCAGTATTTTGAGGATTTTATACAAATGTTTCATCCAACCATGCGATCATTATATAGGTCAACATTTTTGGGTTTTGAGTTTTTAGGAAAACCCCCAATTAAATTGCTGAAATTTGTATTTGGTCTACATTATGGTTTGCAACAATCGATTGGTAGAATTGTCGTTATAGGTCCACTTTTTGGTATGTTCCCCATATTTTCATTTCACGTAACTGGTTGTATTCCTATGGTGGAGGGTATGCAAAGTTCGGCCCGGCCGAATTTAACGCTATTTTCACTTGTTTATATTAAAATAGTTATCTGATTTTGTCCGTGTGTTGGGGTTGTGTCCCCATTCTATTCTGCCATAATATAATATACAATAGTATATAATAGTCGTCAATTTTTTTTAAATATATATCCTGAAAAACTGGGATAACAAATTTAAATATTGGATTCAAAATTGACATATACCGGTCATTAATTAGGCATAGCACTCATATAATGATATTCTCAAATATTCGCTACTTCCTACACTTTGTAATCAATATTGGCCCCTCTTTAGGCATAGCCTCATATAAAATTGCTGAAATTTTTATTTGGTGTACATAATGGTTTACATACATAGAATTATCGGAATATGCCCACTTTTTGGTATGTTCTCTATATTTTCATTGCAAGTACTTGTCAGTATACCTATAGTGGAGGGTATCCAAAGTTCGGCCCGGGCGAACTTAGCGCTTTTTCACATGTTGTATTTTAAAATGACCTGCGCTCAAACGAATGTCCTGGCAAAAAAGGCAAAATATACCTTATTTTTAGTTATTTCAAAAAGTATGTACATGAATGTACTCAAAAACACAAAATTTGACCCAGAGTGTATGTGCTATTTAAATAGCACATCAATGTAAGATAGCGGGATGCGTTAGATGCGAAAACACACACATGCATTAAAAATTGCAATTTGTTATATATAAAGGTGCAAAGAATTATACTTACCTGTGAACCTCAACCCTTCATACTTAAGAAAGGAAAATTTTTTGTGAAAAATAATTATTACATTTACCCTGAAGTATTACACTTACATTGAAGTATTACACTTACCTTGAGTTATTACACTTACCGTGCATTTTTATTTTTACCTTAATTTTTATACTTACTGTGAAATTCGCTAAAGTGAAATAAAACTAAATAAAACAAAACTAAAAGTTTCAGTGAAAAAGGCTATGTATCAAACATTTTGGTCCAGTCGAGCCGAATAAGTGTGTAGTTAGTAAAAAACTTAACCTTTGCAAAAATCTTTGAAAAAAATTGTAAACAAATTTTTTAAAATAAAAATCAAATTTTTGTGAAAAAAGATTTGGTGACAAAAAATTAAAATTTGATAAAAATTAAAAATAGTGAAAAATTAATAAAAAAATTAATTTATTGTGCAACAAAAATTCTGGAAAAATAATAAATTAGAAAAAAGAAATATTGAAAAAAATCGAGATAATTAGAAAAAAAATTTGAAAATAAAAATTTTAAAAAAATTGTGAATAAAATTATTAAGAAAATTTAAACAAAAATTTTTGTGAAAAAAATTACAAAGAATGTGTGAAAAGAAACAAATTAAACAACAAGTTTGGAAAAAATTGTGGATGCAAAATTAATTAAATAAAACAATCAATTAAATTGGAAATATTAACAAAATTTTAGAAAAATTAGAAAAACAAATTATAAAAGAAAAATAAGAATTAAAAATACAACAAAAACAAAAAAATTGAAACCAAAAGTGAACAGAAATCAATAAACAAAACATAAATAAATTAACAAAATCAAAAAATAGAGAACATTGAACATTACATAACAAAACAATTTCTACAAACTACCACAACAACAAATAAACGCGATCACGGTTCGGTACAACAACAATAACCTACACATAGCCTGCAGCTGGGAAAAAGGAAAGCGGACGGACAGACGTAAGCAACCCAAAACCCAACAAAGAGACCCAAACCCCAACAATAGCACCAAAGTGAGTACCCACCTGAAATTTTATCAAGAACCAGAAAAACACAGAGGGAAGACATATTTTATAGAACCTTGTATTTCGTTGGTTCGAAATTAAAAATAATTTGACACACTGAAAAAAAAGCTTCATAACATAAATGAATTCTTACATTCCATCAATGAAATTTGTCATGGATTTTGAACCAACGTAGAGGTTCATTGAATTAATGAAAAAAGTTTCATTGAGTTTCATTAATGTAAAATTAACGAAATTATTCGTTAATGCAATGAATTTTTTTCATTGATGCAGTGAAACAAATTCATTGATGCAACGAAACTTCTTTATTAATGCAATGAAACTTCTTCATTATTCCAATGAAACTTCTACATTAATAAAATTACAAACTTTCGTTAATGAAAGGAATCTTCTTCATTAATGCAATGAAAAACGTTCATTAATGTAATGAAACTTATTCATCAATGCTGTGAAAAATATTCATTGATACAATGAACATCTTCATTAATGCAATGAAAAATATTATTTAATTCAATGAAAAAATGTCATTACAGCAATGAAAAACATTCATTAATGTAATAAAAAACTTTCATGAATGCAATGATACTTCTGCATTAATAGAATGACAAACATTCATTAGTGCAGTAAAATGTCTACATTAATAAAATGAAACTTCTTCATTAATGATATTATTTGAATGAAATTTTTATTTTTATAAATATGTTATTTTACTAATATATATTAATTAATTTCATATATAGTATTTAATTATAATCTTATTATATATATATATAGGAATACAAATCAATATTTCATTTAAAATTTTACATTTGAAATTAATATTTGATTTGATACATAACATTGTATTTAAAATACCAATTAATATTTCATTTAAAGATTTTCGTTTCAAATTAATATTCGTAAAATATTATTTAATGAAATAAAATTAATAAGATAAAATGTTCATTTGCATAAATAGAAGGTATTGTTATAGTTTTATATTATTTTTTTCAGATTGATTTTGAACTAAATAAACATGGTTCATGCTAAATTATGGAATATTTTAAAAATAGTAATTTCAAATGAAAAGCTTTAGTTGGAATATTAATTTGCATATCAAATGTAATGTTTTAGTTGCATATTAATCTGAAATTAAAAATTATTTTAATAAATATGAACTTCAATTTTAAATATAATATTTAAATCTATTGTTATTTTATATATAATGAGATATTTTTATTAAATTCATTGCATACTAATATTAAATTTATATTCAATTAAAATAATACAATATTTATTTTTAAACATTTCGATTAAAATTGAAGTTCATATTTGCAACTAAAACATTACATTTGATATACAAATTAATATTCCAACTAAAGCTTTTCATTTGAAATTACTATTTCTAAAATATTGTTTAATTAACCATTAACCATATTTATTTAGTAGTTTGAAATCAATATCAATGTGAAAAAATATAATATAAAAGTATAACAACACCTTCTACTTATGCAAATGAACATTTTATCTTACCAATTGACAGCAGTTTGGAAATTTGTATTTCCAATTTTTAAAATATCAGCTATGTTTTGAGTTCCATCCATAAATTGCTTTATTCGGTATATTGAATTCCTCAGGCGTTAAATTATAATATTTGATGCTTGTAATATATGCCAGAACGGATTCATTTGCAAATAGAAAGGAAGATTTTTTTTTAAATTTTTATATATTTAACTGTTTCTTAATATATACCTTATCATCTTCTGATATATTGCCAGCTTCTGGTACTTGGAGGGATGGAAAACTTGTGTTTACCTTCGAGATCATCGGAGTGAAGAAAGTATGGTATAAGTAGTTTATTCGGATACATTCCCATCTTCTTTTTCCAAAAATCACCTTGAGTTATATTGGTTAAATGTTGAAGTTGTCGTCCGTTTTTCATTTATTTGTTGTTGGAGCAACCACCAACTTAAATTAATAAATTAATTCCAAAAGATCGGCCTCCATTGGGTTTTTTTTTGTTAAGTTAAGCTCTGTTTTTTAACTTTTTGAAGATTTGTTTACAGTCCTCGGAAAAGTTGAAAATTTTCAGCGACTGTTCGCCATCCAAATTTCTGGAAAGAAAACAAAATGCGTCAACAATGGGACAATCATATTCATCATATTTTCGTTTATACTTTCAACGTCCTTTCTTATAAAATTAAAGTTTGAATGCATTGAAATTCTAAGCAATTCTTTGATATATTTTGTAACGTAAATTGGTTGTGACCGCATTCACTTTCATATTTAATATTACAATGGACATCAATCGATTCTTTTTCACATATAAAATTCCTTTGTAAATTGCTTGGAATTTCCGCGTAGCTTTCACAAAAATTTGCACATTGGTTGTCAACATGTTTTTTTTCTAACATGTCTTTTAAACGTTGATGAATTAGTATAAACACTTTCACAACACATATAATTGTCGTGCGTTTTCAGAAAATGATATTCTTTTAAATGTTTAAACAGATTATCATTTTCTGCAAAATATTTAGCACAAATAAAACACTTCATATTATACTTACTTATTTTGTGTTGCTCCAAACACTTCACTTCACCAAAACACTTTTACTTTTAACGTCTGCTCGCTTCGAAGAGAAAATACCGAATGAGATCAACAGGAATTTATTTTTTTCTTTTCTGGTATTCGTTTCTTTGTTTGTGGTCAACCACCATTTAAAACTTGTTGCTCTCTTTTGATGTAACCAAAAAGGCAAACATCATTATTTGCAAAAAGAAAACATAAAGAGCAAAAAAACACTTCTTACCTCCCTCTATTCTAATAAAGATCAACCACCATTCAAATGTGTTATTCTCTTTTGTTCTCAGCTCACATAATTATGAAGTGTCGCTAGCGGCAAAAACAACCACGCAAGTATACACACAAATTATTGATGTTGTTGCTGCTTAGAAACTCTAGCCTGCTCAATCGTGCATCACTGCTTTATGGTTGCAGCCAAGCATCGACGTAGCCAGAGGGGGAATTGAAATTTTTTAAATTTATTTTTGCAACAACGATTTTTTTTTTTCATTTTGTACCACCGGGTCCCCCCAAAATAAAATTCTGTCTACGATACTGCAGCTAAGAACAAAAAAGAATAACACATTTGAATGGTGGTCGATCTTTGTTAGAATGGATGGAGGGAGGCAAGGAGTGTTTTTTCGGTTGCTACGTTATTTTTTTGTTTTGTGCATCGATATTCTACCGGCAAAAAACTCTACGCAAGTTTTTTACATACAAATTGTTGTTGTTGTTCTTTCAAAAAGAAACCAATTATTTGCTATTTGCATTCTAATTCCAAATTGCAAAAATGCGTTTGTTTTTTAATGCAATAACATCAATAATTTGTGTGTATACTTGCGTAGAGGTTTTTGTCGGTAGCGCCACTTCATAATTATGTGTATGCATTTTGGTTAATGCTGAGAAAAGAGTGAGGTTAGAAAAGAGGGAGGTAAGGAGTTTTTTCTGTTGATCTTTGTTAGGAAAGAGGGAGGAGAGGAGTGTTTTTTCTGTTGCTACGTTATTTATTTATTTTTTTTTTTTGCAAAAAATTATGTGTTCATTTTTGGTTACAGATAAGAATAAAAAGACGGTTAATGCTTAGCGGGAGGTAAAATGGGGATTTTCGGTTGCCACCTGTTTTTTGCCAAATTATATGAAACAAATTTGTACTTATGAAGCGTGGAAAATAATATTCTCCCTCGGCCTATGCTGGCATAGCAAGTTTATTGTTTATTGCGTATGTACATACAGCGCAACCAAAATGAAAATTAGAAGAGAATAGATGATAAATATTTCTGCAACATAATTTTAGCATACAACTTTTAATGATTCCTTGATCACTGCCGGTTATTGTTACAACCGTTCTCGTTATAAACGTAGCATAACAAATAGGTACCAATTTTTAACATGTTTCCCCGTTTCATTAAATGAATGGAACCTTTCATTAATTTCATGAAGCTCATATAACAATTATCAAAATTTACCCTTAAATTTCATATGATTTGGTTGCGTACTAGTTTGCAACTGGCAGAAAATTTATGTATCATTTCAAAAATTACATATTTTACTGAATTTTATACAAATAACAAGTTTCGTAACATTAATGAAACGCATTTCATTTATTCAATGAAACCACAAATCATTGAATTTTCAAGCAACGTAAGATTTCATTGCATGAACAAAACTTTCATTATATTAATGTAGCTTTTCGTTGCATCAATGAAAAAAAAAATCAATGAAACGGGTTCATTGATACAACGAAGCATTTTTCTTTCAGTGCACCTTTTATAAAACAAATATTTTGAAAAATACACCGGAAAGACACAAAAGGGCAAAAATCTATTCTTGGACCCTCGTACATCCTATGGTTAAAAATTCAAAATATTTAGACTCTTATATCCACATGCGAGACCCTTTACCTACATACAACATAGAAAAATTGCATTTATAAAAAACTCAATCCGCCATTTTTTGTATGGATTTTTTGGAAAATTTGACAAATTATTGGGAAACATTATTAGAAATCTTTTGGAAAGATACTAAAATTTATTGGAAAAATACATTCGATTTTTTTGTGGAAAATTTGGACATTTTTTGGAACTACTTGAAAATTTGGGAAAAACTTTGGAAAATACTTGAACATTTTTGGAATTTTTTGGAAACGTTTGGAAAAAAATTTGACATATTTGGAAAACATTTGGATTTTTTTTTTTTTGAAAAAATTGGAAGGTTTTGGAAAAAATATACACATTTTTGGAAATTTTGGGAAAAACTCTTTTTGTACATTTGGATAATTATACACATATTTTTGAAAGCACGCATGGATAATTATACACATATTTTTGAAAGCACGTATTTATTAACGCCATATTGCTTGGAACATTTTATGGAAATTTCTGTAAGCAATTTAAATAGGATTAAATTCCCTCGCAAAGGGTGTCTTAATTTGGTCAGACAATTTTTTTATAAATCTGTAGTTTGATTTATGTCCAAAATCTGTTCAAATTATGCAGATTTTAAAATTTTTTGGAAATAATTTATTCGTTGACCCATATTGCTCTGAAAATATTAAATCCTCATAAATCAAACTTCACACATAACTCTCCTCTAAATTGATATAAAAATTTCCTCAATACTGCATTTACGAAAAAATGTTTGTTCTTTTGTTAGAATTTTTAAATTTTCCAATCCGATATTGGAAATTTAATCAACATGAATATATCGAAATTATATATAAAAGCTATGCTATATCTAAATCTAGCTATGGGTCTTTAGCGCACCAATTACTTAAGATCGGGCGAAATAATATATAGGAGCTATTTGTTAATCTGAACCGATTTCAAGAAAACTTGGCACACTATAAAACTAGTAACTTCAGTACATTGTACAACATTGTGTGCCGGTCGGCCAAACTTTGGGTTTTTAGTGCACAATTTACATCGGACAAATATATATATATATATATATCTAAATATCAACCGATTTTCACGAAACTTAGCACACATCATTTTTGATTTAATTCATTACACTATGCAAAATTGCGTGCAAATCGAAAGATATATAGGGGCTTTGGTGCACCATTTACATAAAATCGGATAAAACTATATATGGGAGCTATATCTAAATTCAAGAAACTTAGCACACACCATTCTGGACCTAATTCAGTACTCTATGTCAAATTTCGTACAAATCGAAATATATAAAGGGACTTTGGTGTCCCATTTACCTCCGGACAAAACAGTATACAGGAGCTATATCTAAATCTGAACCGATTTTCCTAAATTTCAATAGGTTTCGTCCTTGGCCCAAATAAGTGACTTGTGCCAAATTTCATCCAATTCGGATCATATATGCGACCTGTAATTTGTTTACAATTTAACATCTACAGACGGACGGATCCTATGCATATTTTCAAAAACATTTACCAGTAGAAAAGTAGTAAAGTCGGACTGGGCCGACTATATGATACCCTTCACCACTTTGGGTATATTCTACAGATGTATCCTAACAGACGACGCGTTTTTGTTATATATCTATATCCAAACAGACTTCAGGGAAACTTGCCAGAGACTAATTTATATTAAATCAGTACGTTGTGTCAATCGGCCTAGCTATGGATTTTTTCACGAAACTTAGTACACGTCATTCTAGCCTTAATTCAGTTCGCTATGATTCAGAGACTTTGGTGCACCAATTACCTAAAAGCGGATGAAAATATATATTGGTGCTACACCTAAATCTGAACCTATTTTCACGAAACTTTGCACACATCATTCTAGACTTTATTCAGTACGCTATGTCAAAATTCATGCAAATGAAAATATTTTCAGAGACTTTGGTGCACCAATTACCTAAAATCGGGCGAAACTATATACGGGTTCTATATCTAAATCTGAACCGATTTTCTCGAAACTTGGCACGCATCATCTGGACCTAATTCAGTACTCTATGCGAAATTCCGTGCTAATCGAAAGATATATAGGGGCCTTGGTGCCCCATTTACCTTAAATCGGGCGAAAATATATATGGGAACTATATATAAATCCGAACCGATTTTCTCGAAACTTGGCACACGTCATTCTAGACTCAATTTAGTACACTTCACAAAACTTCGTGCAAATTGATAGATATCTAAGGACTTTGGTGCACCATTTTCATAAAATCGGACGAAAATTTATACGGGCGCTATATCTAAATCTGAACCGATTTTCACGAAACTCAGCACACATTATTCTGGACCTAATTCAGTACTCTATGCCAAATTTCGAGTAAATCGAATGATATAGAGGGGCTTTGGTGCACCATTTACCTTAAATCGGACGAAACTATATATGGGTGCTATATCTAAATCTGAACCGAATTTCTTGAATTTCAATAGGGTTCGTCTTTGGGCCAAATAAGTGACTTGTGCCAAATTTCATCCAAATCGGATCATAAATACGACCTATACTTTGTTTACAATTTAAAATCTTCAGACGGACGGACGGACTCACGGACATGCATAAATCGACTCAGAAAGTGATGCTATGCATATTCTCAAAACCATGTGTCTATCTCGTTTCCTTTTGCCTGTTCAAACATATGTACAAAGACATATACCCTGTACCACAGTGTGGTGAAGGGTATAAAAAGGGGGTTATATGGGGACTACCCCATAAAAGGGGGCGAATATTAACAATTTTTAATAGGGAGATTTGTTACCATATACGACTACAGAATACCAAATTGGAGCAAATTCGGTTGAAAAACGCGCTTAAGAACCCCAAATACTGAAAATTGGGGGGTACCCTTATTTGGGGGCTATCCGAAATAAGGACCTATATTCATAATTTTTTGTGGAGAGATTTGGTACCTATTAAGAACTCAAAATACTAAATTACAGCCAATACGATCAAAATCTCCAAAAAAATTAAAATTAGGAGGTACCGTTATATGGGGGCTACCAGAAAAAGTGGACCTATATTTATAATTTTTTGTGAAGACATTTAGTACTTAATAAGAACCCAATGTACCAAATTTCAGCGAATTCGGCTGAAAAACGCGCTCAAGAACCCCAAAATACCGAAATTTGGCGGGTACCCTTATATGGGAGCTATGCCTCAACCTGAACCGGTATAGCCCACCTTCGAACTTAACCTGCCTGCAGACAAGAGACGACTCTATGCAAAATTTTGGGGCTCTATCTCAATTCGTTTAGACGCTAGAGTGACTACAACATACAGAAGGACAGACAGACAGCGGACAGACGGACATGCTAAATCGTCTTAGAATTTTACGGTGATCAAGAATATATATACTAAACAAAACTAATATACCCTCCATACTATGGTGGAGGGTATAAGAAATTAGAGCCTAGGTAATAGGTTAGAAATATTTAAAATACAACCAAAGTTAGTGGGTCAAAAGATATTTTTAAAAATTCAAACTTAGTGTAGTAGGTCTAACAATATTTATAATAAATTCTCGCCTATGTAGGCCTTGAAAAAATATTTAAACACAAAATCCACCTTATAAAATATTTTTAATCAATCCAAACTTATGATTGTCCGTGAAAAAATTATTTTTATAAATCCACTCTTATGATAGTCACTGCAAAAAATATAAATCCAGGCATAGTGTAATAGGTAAAAAAATATTTTTAAAAATCCAAGATCAATGTATTAGGTCAAAACTATTTATATTTAATTGTCATTAAAATACTTAACTATTCATTCATAGTGCTTGAAAAAATATTAAAAAATTAAACAAGTGAAAAAGCGTTAAGTTCGGCCGGTCCGAACTTTGGATAACCACCACTATATATACAGACATGTACTTGAAATAAAAATATAGAGAACATACCAAAAAGTGTACCTATATCGACATTTCTACAAACCGATAATGGTTCTAAATATTGGTCCTAGAACCCATGTTTCTTTGGACCAAATTTGTTTTAAAAAAAATTGATTTCATCCAAATTATGCCCATCTTATTATTTCTTCATAGTTCGAACATGGGGAATATCGGTCCACTCCTGCTGGTACCTCCCACACAGGGGCTAGGCCTAAAACCGGGTTACAGTTCATATATATGAATATATATATATATATATATATGGGCAATATTGCCAATTTTTTAACATAGCTGAAGCGGAGGTTCACCCCTTTATAACTCGGGAACTACTTAAGTATATGAAAAAAGTAAATAGTTTTGGGTTAATTGATCTGTCGTTGCAAACTGTTCATGATATTGACCTCCATTTATTAATTTTGGTGGAAGCTGTGTCTACTTTAATGTAAAACAAGTGAAAAAGCGTTAAGTTCGGCCGGGCCGAACTTCGGATACCCTCCACCATAGATATACTGACAGGTACTAGAAATGACTTTGCCCATCTTATTATTTCTTCCAAACTTAGTTCAAATTCGAAGATGGGGAATATCGGTCCACTCCTTCTGGAACCTCCACACAGGGGCTAGGTCTAAGGGCCATTGACCCCGGATTAAGGTTTAATCCGGATTAAGGGTCATTTATCTCGAATTAAGGCTTAATCCGGATTAAGGGTCATTGAACCCTGATTAAGGCTTAATATGGATTAAGGGTCATTGAACCCAGATTAAGTTTTAATCCGGATTAAGAGTCATTTATCACGGATTAAGAGTCATTTATCCCGGATTAAGGCTTAATCTGGATTAAGGTTCATTGAACCCTGATTAAGGCTTAATATGTATTAAGGGTCAGTAACCCCGGATTAAGGTTTAATCCGGATTAAGAGTCATTTATCCCGGATTAAGAGTAATTTATTCCGGATTAAGGGTCATTGACCTTGGATTAAGGCTTAAGGGTCATTGAACCCTGGTTAAGGCTTAATATGGATTAAGGGTCTTTGAACCCAGATTAAGGTTTAATCCGGATTAAGAGCCATTTATCACGGATTAAGAGTCATTTATCCCGGATTAAGGGTCATTGACACCGAATCCGGTTTAATGTTCATTGAACCCTGATTAAGGCTTAATATGGATTAAGGGTCAGTAACCCCGGATTAAGGTTTAATCCGGATTAAGAGTCATTTACCCGGATTAAGAGTCATTTATCCCGGATTAAGGGTCATTGACCTTGGATTAAGACTTAAGGGTCATTGAACCCTGATTAAGGCTTAATCCGGATTAAGGGTCATTGGCTCGGATTAATGTCCATTGACACCGGATTAATGTTTAATCCAGATTAAGAGTTATTTATCGCGAATTAAGGGTCATTTATCCCGGATTAAGGGTTATTGGCCCCGGATTAATGTCCATTGACACCTGATTAAGGTTTAATCCAGATTAAGAGTTATTTATCGCCAATTAAGGGTCATTTATCCCGGATTAAGGCTTAATCCGGATTAAGGGTTATTGGCCCCGGATTAATGTCCATGGACACCTGATTAAGGTTTAAACCGGCTTAAGAGTCATTTATCCCGGATTAAGAATAATTTATCCCTGATTAAGGGTCACTGACTTCCGATTAAGGCCTAATCCGAATTAAGACCTAATCCAAATTTACGGCCATATTTAATTACACACTACTCATATGTATGGTTCAACTGCGAATCGGAACGGTTCGATGTGATTCTCAGCGAAAATTACTGGAGTGAAATGCATTTTTCCCACATCGTAATAAATTAAATCGAGTATAGTTTCGTCCAATTTTAGGTAAATAGTGCACCAAAGACCCAAATTTAAGCCGATTGGTTTTACATAGGGACTATGCCCAAAAGCGGGCTGATATAGTCATTCTCGAACAAAGGACGAATGATTACAACAGATGGATGAATCGACTAAATCATCATATGTGGGGTATAAACGGAAAATTGCGAGTAAAGCATATTCCCCCTACTATGGTGGAATTAGGGTATATGGAGGTAACCCCAAAAACCGGAACAAATCAGTTATCTATTTTAATATAATCCAGTAAGGAAAGTAGTAAAGTCGGACGGGGCCGAAAATATGATACCCTTCACTACTTTGGGTATATTCAACAGATGAATCCTAACAGACCTTCAGAAGTTTTTAATGGATAATTATAGCCTCAGCCTTATAGCTAATGAGGGTGCATACACTTTAAAACGGTGAAAACGTGCCTCATCGAAATATTGGTTCTAGACCCCATGTTTCTTTGGACCAAACTTTGCCCATCTTATTATTTCTTCCAAGCTTAGTTCAAATTCGAAGATGGGGAATATCGGTCCAGGAGCTAGGTCAAAATGCAGATCCTCCGCTATCGCTATCCTCCGCAGGTGAATGATTACTACAGGGTCTTGGAACCAAACTCGAAACGCGGCACAAATCAGATAACTATTTTAATATAAAAAAGGGGGTTATATAGGGACTAACCCAAAAATGAGGCGAATATTAATAATTTTTGGTAGGGCGATTTGTTACCATATACGACTACAAAATACCGAATTGCAGCAACTTCGGTTGAAATACCCGCTTAAGAACCCCAAAATACCGAACATTGGGGGTACCCTCATATGGGGGCTATCCGAAAACATGGACCTATATTTATATTTTGTGTGGAGAGATTTGGTACCTATTAAGAACTCAAACTACTAAATTACAGCTAATTCGGCGGAAGAATACGATCAAAACCCCCAAAATACTGAAAATTAGGAGGTACCGTTATATGAGGGCTACCCGAAAAAGTGGACCTATATCTATAATTTTTTGTGGAGACATTTAGTACCCAATAGGAACCCAATGTACCAAATTTCAGCGTACTCCGTTAAAAAACGCGCCCAAGAACTCCAAAATACAGAAAATGGGGGGTATACTTATATGGGGGCTATCCGAAAAAATGGACCTATATTTATAATTTTTAGTGGGGAGATTTAGTACCCAATAAGAACCCAATGTAGTAAATTTCAGCGAATTCGTTTGAAAAACACGCTCAAGAACCTCAAAATACCGAAAATTGGGGGTATCCTTATATGGGAGCTATGGCTAAACGTGGACCGATATAGCCCATCTTCGAACTTGACCTGCCTGCACACAAAAGACGAATTTATGCAAAATTTTGGCGATCTATTTCCATTCGTTTAGACGCTAGAGTGATTACAACGGACAGACGGAAAGGTGGACATGGCTATATCGTCATAGAATTTTACGCTGATCAAGAATATATATACTTTATAGGGTCGGAAATGATTATTTCGATGTGTTACAAACGGAAAAACAAAACTAATATACCCTCCATACTATGGTGGAGGGTATAAAAAGGGGGTTATAAAGGGACTACCCCAAAAATGGGGCGAATATTAATAATTTTTGGTAGGGCGATTTGTTACCATATACGACTACAAAATACCGAATTGCAGCAAATTCGGTTGAAATACCCGCTCAAGAACCCCAAAATACCGAAAATTGGGGGTACCCTTATATAAGCGCTATCCGAAAACATGGACCTATATTTATATTTTTTGTGGAGAGATTTGGTACCTATTAAGAACTCAAACTACTAAATTGCAGCTAATTCGGCGGAAGAATACGATCAAAACCCCCAAAATACTGAAAATTAGGAGGTACCGTTATATGGGGCCTACCCGAAAAAGTGGACCTATATCTATAATTTTTTGTGGAGACATTTAGTACCCAATAGGAACCCAATGTACCAAATTTCAGCGTACTCGGTTAAAAAACGCGCTCAAGAACCCCAAAATACTGAAAATGGGGGTATCCTTATATGGGGGCTATCCGAAAAAATGGACCTATATTTATAATTTTTAGTGGGGAGATTTAGTACCCAATAAGAACCCAATGTGGCAAATTTCAGCGAATTCGTTTGAAAAACACGCTCAAGAACCTCAAAATACCGAAAATTGGGGGGTACCCTTATATGGGAGCTATGGCTAAACGTGGACCGATATAGCCCATCTTCGAACTTGACCTGCCTGCAGACAAAAGACGACTTTATGCAAAATTTTGGCGATCTATCTCCATTCGTTTAGACGCTAGAGTGATTACAACAGACAGACGGACATGGCTATATCGTCATAGAATTTTACGCTGATCAAGAATATATATACTTTATAGGGTCGGAAATGATTATTTCGATGTGTTACAGACGGAAAAACAAAACTAATATACCCTCCATACTATGGTGGAGGGTATAAAAATGTGTAAAAACCGGTTGAGGCGAACCAGTTTTTTTATGTTCTCTATCGATTTGTGACTAAGCCACTCATTGCACGGTCTTCGTGTCAAAATAAAACTAGAAGCCAACAAAATGGGGACTACGCCCCTTATGTATCATTTTTCAAAATTTTAACTGCATCTACCTTTAAATGATGCTGACATTTTGAAGCTCGATTTTAAGTGTTTTTTTTTTAATTTTACTTCTAGCTTTAATACGCAAACAGAAATTTATAAAAATCGATTATAAGATTATTGTAGTCGCGAATCTGCGTAATTTGATATGTATTTTGTGTATGCAGTATGCACAGCTTCAGAGTAATACTCATCCGAAGGTGCGAATTTTGTGCGATAAAATTTCTAAAAAAAACCTATTTTTCGGGCCAAATTTTTAGATCTGTCAACTGAATGATATGGGTACCCGCGATCAATAAGGTTTTTTACGTTTCGGATGATATAAAATCTTCTTCGTGAAAATCCATCTACTAGAACGGCGGGAACTGGCCTTCCAAAAACACGAAATTTGGCAAAAAATGTTTTTGAAAATATCGCGGATTTATTTGCGTTTTCTGTGGATCATTTCCGCTTCAATAAATGACCTCATACGGATTTTTATCCTTTTCGAAAAGAGAACTTTAAAAACTTCAGCCGAAAGAGAGATGTACGCAATTTATCTCAAAAATAGATTGTGATGGCACATCCATGGTTCTTAACGGACCACATTAAAATGGTATAGATCGATGTATTTTTTCAGGGTGCACACCGAAATCGGATGCGCGTTAATGGCATATGAAGTTTTCGGAAATTATTCGCGTTTTACGATTTTTTGGGTACTTCAATGTAACGTGTGGCACATCTTAGCCGTCAAATGAAATTTCGCAAAATATATATGGATTGGAAGATAAACTTCAGTACTTCCTGGAAACCGCATGCGCATCTAATGATTTTGAGAATTACGCGATTTACGCGCAATTTAAAATGTATATTTCATAATATTATTTTTTTAAGATTTATTCCTATTTATAGAATTCTAAGATTTATCGGAAGTGTCTTGATATAATCCGCAAGGCGTATACTTATACACAAAAAGTGATTATTATTATATATGTCAATTTTTCGGCGAAATTCGGGTAAAATAGCAGAAATTTCTTGTATACAATTAAAAAAATAAATATGATGATATTATTTTTTCGATTCGCGTTTTACCAAAAACAAATATTTTTCTTCAATATCTTGTTTTGTTGTCGCTGTGATTTAGAAACCGTTACACGGACTTGTGTAATTTTGATATCATTTGATTCATCATGGTGTTTAGATTATGTAGATGCATGCGCATCTAATGATTTTGAGAATTACGCGATTTACGCGCAATTTAAAATGTATATTTCATAATATTATTTTTTTAAGATTTATTCCTATTTATAGAATTCTAAGATTTATCGGAAGTGTCTTGATATAATCCGCAAGGCGTATACTTATACACAAAAAGTGATTATTATATATGTCAATTTTTCGGCGAAATTCGGGTAAAATAGCAGAAATTTCTTGTATACAATTAAAAAAATAAATATGATGATATTATTTTTTCGAACCAAAAACAAATATTTTTCTTCAATATCTTGTTTTGTTGTCGCTGTGATTTAGAAACCGCTACACGGACTTGTGTAATTTTGATATCATTTGATTCATCATGGTGTTTAGATTATGTAGATATTTTTTTAAATTAATTTTTAGGTGTGTGTATGTCATTAATATAATGAAAATATTGATGTAATCTGCTATATATTTTTTATTTTTCTCATATTTCGCGAATATGTGCAACTTTATCGTGATTATTATAATATGTTCATATTCTTTTTTTACGGAGGAAGATATATATCAACGTTTTTGGTCAATAAAATAAACGGCGTCATTTTAAGATTTTTTCTTATGCCCAAAATTGAAACCTCGATAACTTTTGCGCGCATCAACCAAAAATTTGATCGCGAACGGTTTCGGAGTCAGAACATTTTTCTCTATATGTGAACCAAAAATCATTGATGTGCCACAAAAACAAAAAGCTGATTTTTTGAAAATGGAATATTAAAAAATTGACAATATTGCCCATATATATATATACATAATATTGTCTTCCCAAATGTACGATTTAGTATCATTCACTTATAATCTCGGGCCTTTACTTTATGGCTGTTTAAGGATATTAAAAGGTCGGATTGTATTATAAAATACTAAATAAAATCCTTATTTAACTCGGCTTTAACAAAAGTTCGGGCTGCTACTAATTATTTGTTGGCATGACTTGTTAGCATCTTGTGAAAGTCGCTCAAAAGGTATTGTACTGCACTTTGCATATCCCATGCCATGAACTAATATTTTTCTATATGAACTTTCCACAAAGGTAATTCTTGTGCGACCTCTAAATTAAGATTATAAGATTATGTCTCAAATGATCTGAGAAATAAGTATAATCTTCAAACTGACTGAAAATTTCGAATAACGTTATTACCACTTAATTGCATATTATGTAAAATATTGTATTATTACTATGTTCTGAATCCATCTTCTCCTTCCTATTTGACCCTCAATTACTTATTTATTTGTATACATAACATATTTGACCATTCGCTTCTAACCATTTCATGAATATGCCATATTTTTGCATAAGGTAGTCACCAAAAAAGTTAAATAACTCTTAGGACCGCAGGACTCCGCAGCTAATTTTTTTATTCCTTAAATAACATACTTTTCACTAAACTTTTTTTTCTGCTCCACTAATTTCAAAATTTGTTTTACAAATTTGATGAACTAAGTACTACAAGTGTGGACGACTGTATACACCATATGATATCTATATACATACAAACTAAAGCGAATCCTAGTTTTTACATCCACAGCAACCAAAATAAACACTTTTATATTAACCGTTAATTTGAACATTCAAATATTTGAGCATCAGAAAAACACACCCATTTCTCGAAAATATGGTAAAAAATCACTTTATAAATAATTATCAGATTTGAATCTTTGTAGAGACAAAACTACTCGACATATCGATATAAAATTTCATATTTATTATAATTGGAGTGTTTTCTATCAATCCTCATCAAAAAATTTGTCCACCCTGGTACTTGGTTTTGACCATTTTTGGCCGCGGTCGTGACACTGTGCGGTGGTAAGAACATCAATATAACGAAAATTAAGAGAGAAATATGTATAGCGTCAGTTTAAACGTTAAGCCATAGTGCATACCTTCTGGGAAGAAGTTTTTTATTCACAGCAATCCAACTCTATAAGAAAATTCGTCAAGGTCTTTATAATACCGAAAATGGGGCGAGAGCAGTATGTAGGAGTTATATCAAAACTTGGAACTAAATAAAACATTTCGCCGAATGTTGTGAGTACCGTGGACCAATATTGATAATTTTTAGTGGATTCATTCTGCTCAATAAGTATTCCTAATATTAAATAAGAAGCAATTTTTTTAAATATTGGGGGTACCGTTTGTGCAAATTTCAAAGCTCTATCTTAAATAGTGGAGGGTAAAAAAGCTAACTTAACATTGGGCTCCCGTTATGAGAAAGGGCCAGACCAGCAACAAAAATTGGTCTGGCCCCAATTGTTGAAGAACTTTTTCAACATCGATTGAGACACCTTCACAAAAAGGAGTTTTTAAAGCTTCAACAGCATTTTCTGAAAACGAAAATCGTTGACCACAAATTTTTGTCTTGATGTAGGGGAATAACAAGAAATCGTTTGGTGCCCATGTCAGAACTGTTTTTTTGGCCACCATACTATTTGAACGAACCTCATAAATTCCCTCAGGACAGTTTATTTCACTCGAGTTATAGAAATTTTGACTGCTCTAAAAATAAATATAGATCAGTCATCGCTTAGGCAACTAACTAAAAAATTAATAGCTTATTTTATTTATTCAAATATTTTTTCTGACCATTAGAACTAAACGAAAATCCGTCATCCCTTTAGAACAAACCTCATCAACACTCTTTTCGTTGATGACATTTTATAGTACTTGAGTTACAGCATTTTTCCACAATATTGTTATATATATTTTTTAAATATTCCTCACATTAACACCATTGTTTTTATACCTTCCACCATAGTAGGGAGGGTATATTAATTTTGTCATTCCGTTTGTAACACATCGAAATATTAATTTCCGACCCTATAAAGTATATATATTTTTGATCAGGGTAAAATTCTAAGACGATCTAGCCATGTCCGTATGTCTGTCTGTCTGTTGTAATCACGCTATCTTCTGAAGGAATTGAGATAGATCGCCAAAATTTTACATAGAGTCGTCTTTTGTCTGCAGGCAGGTCAAGTTCGAAGATGGGATATATCGGTCCACGTTTAGGCATAGCTCCCATATAATGGTACCCCCCAATTTTCGGTATTTTGAGGTTCTTGATCTCGTTTTTCTACCGAATTCACTGAAATTTGGTGCTTTGAGTTCTTATTGAGTAGCAAATCACCCCACCAAAAAATATAGATATTGGTTTATTTTTTCG
Source organism: Musca vetustissima (assembly GCF_032173495.1). Lineage (NCBI taxonomy): Eukaryota > Metazoa > Arthropoda > Insecta > Diptera > Muscidae > Musca > Musca vetustissima. The sequence goes on along the minus strand of NW_026886714.1, from coordinate 42,919 downwards.
TATAGCCCCCATATAAGGGTACCACCCAATTTTCAGTATTTTGGGGATCTTGAGCACGTTTTTCCACCGAATGCACTGAAATTTGGTACATTGGGTTTTTATTTAGTGCCAAATATCTACAGAAAAAATTATAAACATAGATCCACTTTTTCTGATAGCCCCCATATAAGGGTACCCCCAAATTTTCGGTATTTTGAAGTTCTTGACCGAATTCGCTGAAATTTGGTACATTGAGTTTTGGATAGCAAATCTCCCCACTAAAATTATAAATATAGGTCCATTTGTTATTGTGAAGGTCTTGAGTGCGTTTTTGAACCTAATTCGCTGAAATTTTGTATTTTGTAGTCGTATATGGTAACAAATCTCCCTACCAAAAATTATTAATATTTACCCCATTTTAGGGGTAGTCCCCATATAACCCCCTTTTTATATTAAAATAGTTAGTTAATTTGTTCCGTGTTTTGGTGTTATCCCCATATAGCTGTATGCCACCATAGAATGGGGGATATTCTGTAGACGAAATTTTCAGTTCATACCCGTCATAGTTTGGAATCTTAAAACGAATTTAGGCCCAGGTCCTATATGTGATGCACGGTATTGGGATTCAAAACTAAATTATTAGCTTGAAACTTGAGCTATATTAATTAGGCATAACCTCTTATATAATGAAAACCCCAAGTATTCGCTAATTCCTACACAATATTCTCAATATTCGTCCTCTAAATTAGAGTATTTGCAGGATTTTATACACATGTTTCACCCTACAATGTCAACATTTTGAGGTTTGGAGATTTTAAGGAAGACCCCCCCATTGAAATTGCTGAAATTTCTATTTAGTTTATAATAATCGATTGGTAGAATTGTATTTATATGTATGTTCTCTATATTTCCATTTTAAAAAATTTTCAGTATTTCTATGGTGGAGGGTATCCAAAGTTCGGCCCGGCCGAAGTTAACGCTTTTTCACTCGTTTATATTAAAATAGTTATCTGATTTGTTCTGCGTTTTGGGTTTGGTTCTAAGACTCTGTTGTAATAATTTCACCTGCGGAGGGTAGAACGTAAGGTTCGATAATGTACTATATATGAACTATAGCCCGGATTTAGGCCTAGACCTAGCCCCTGTGTGGGACGAACCAGAAGGAGTGGATCGATATTTCCCATCTTCGAACTTGAACAAAGTTTGGTATAAATAATATAGGCAAAGTTTGGATGAAATCAAAATTTTCTGAAATGGGCTTGGTCCAAAAAAACGTGGGGTCTAGAACCAATATTTCGACGAGGCACAATTTCACTGTATCAAAGTGTATACACCCTCATTAGCATTAAGGCTGAGGGTATAACTATTCATTAAAAATAGCTGAAATTATGGTTTATATAATCAGTTTGTAGAAAGGTCACTTTTTGGTATGTTCCCTTTGTTTTCATTTCAAGTACCTGACAGTATATCTATGGTGGAGGGTATCCAAAGTTCGGCCCGCCCGAACTTAACGCTTTTCACTTGTTAATCATTTTCTTTGTAAAATAATTATCGCATTATAATTAAAATGATAATGTAAACGATTTATTAAACAAAGAAATATGCTTGGACAAACCCATAAACACCTATTTTAATTTAATAACATTTTGAATTATTATTTCAACATTTTTTTCCTTTTTTTGTATTGTCACCAATACCCCGCGCAATGGGTAATTTTTCATTTCAATACAAATTACGTCCATAAAGTGCAGTTGATTTTTAACTCATTCGTATAAAATCCACAGTTATGGACCAATCTTCACGAATTTTGCATGTGGGCTGGGTTCTGCCCAATGCTCGGTAATGATCGGTTAATATTTAGGGGATGAAATGGACCAAATACTTAATTTTTGTCGGTTTTTCTGGTCGCCCTAGAGGCCGCAATTATGGTCCGAATATCGCGAAATTTTACATGAAGAAGGGGATCGGGCCAAAGAATAAGCATGCCCCATTGGATGTGGGAGATACACTTAAATACTTACAGTTGCATACGTATTGATATAGTATTCAGTAACCCATTACCACACTAGAGGGCAGAAATATAGCGCTGATCGCTTTTAAATTTTCCATGAAGATCCAGGTATGGTCAACTACTACTAATTTTTGGTTATGATCAGATAATAATTTTGAGATGAATTAGGACGAAAACGTATTTTTGGTGTTTTTTCGAGTCGATCTATAGGCCAACATTGAAAGCCGAACATCACAACCCAACCCACCGTGAAGGGAATCTGTACTGAGTATTAGTAATATTTTTTGCCCTCTAGGTGTGTAGGGTATCATATGGTCGTGGAAGGTGTGTAGGGTATCATATGGTCGGCCCCGTCCGACTATACTGCTCCGCTCACTGGTTTCTGAATGTTTTGTTTTTATTTTCAACAAAGGAAAAAACAAAAAATACGTTCTGTCAAAGTTGAAATTGTTCAACTTGAAATTTTGTACGCTCGACGTATTTCGGTAACATTCATATAAATACATGTGTTCTACTTTTGTGGTGAAAAACGTCGAACGAGCTAGTTGAATTTTAGGTAGGGCTGTAATAAATTCTTTGTCATGTTAAAGTAGTAGTAGCAATGGAATTGATTTTACAAAAGAACAAGTGAAGTTCGTTAAGTTCGGCCGGGCTGAACTTTGGATACCCTCCACCATAGATATACAGACAGGTACTTGAAATGAAAATATAGGGAAAATACCAAAAAGTGGACCTATACCGACATTTCTACAAAATGATTATGTAAACCGTAATACAAATTTCAAAAAATTTTAATGGATAATTATACCCTTAGCGTTATGGCTGATAAGGGTGTATACACTTTGACACGGTGAAAATGCGCCTCATCGAAATATTGGTTTTAGACCCATGTTTCTTTGGACCAAATTAGTTTCAGAAAATTTTAATTTCATCCAAACTTTGCCCACCTTATTTTTTTCCAAACTTAGTTCCAATTCAAAGACGGGGAATATCAGTCCAATCTTTCTGGTACCTCCTACACAGGGGATAGGTCTAAATGCGGGGTTTAGTTTATATATAGTTCATTATCGTACCTTACGTTCTAGTTTTTTCTCTCGAGTTCCTCCGCAGGTGAAAATATTACAACAGAGTCGTAGAACCAAACCCACAACACGAAACAAATTACTTAACTATTTTAATATAAAATATGGGGTTATATGGGGACGACGCAAAAAAGGCGGCGAATATCAATAATTTTTGGTGGAGAGATTTGTTACCATATGCGGCTACAAAACACCAAATTGAAGCGAATTCGGTGGAGGTACCCTTATATGGGGGCTATCCGAAAAAATGGACCGATATTTATAATTTTTTGTGGAGAGATTTGGTACGTGTTAGAAACTCAAAATACTAAATTACAGATAATTCGGTGGACAAATACGACCAAAACCCCAAAACACTGAAAATTAGGAGATACCATTATATGGGAGCTATAAGAAAAAGTGGACCTATATTTATAATATCTTGTGTAGACATTTAGTAACCAATAAGAACCCAATGTAGCAAATTCAGCGAATTTGGTTGAAAAACGCGCTCTAGAACCCCAAAATACCGAAAACTGGGGGGGACCCTTATATGGAAGCTATGCCTTAACGTGACCGATATATCCCACCTTCGAACTTGACCTGCCGGCAGGCATAAGACAAACCTATGCAAAATTTCAAGACCCTATCCTAATTCCTTCATGGCTAGACATGGCTAGATCGTTATAGAATTTTACCCTGATCAGGAATATATAATTTATAGGGTCGGAAATGAATATTTCGATGAGTTCCAAACGGAATGACAAAATTAATATACCCTCCATACTATGATGGAGGGTATAAATAGGATTTTTTGGGTGGCATTTAATGGGTTAAAATTTTTTTAAATAAATCTTTTTTAATGTGATAATGGATATTGATTTAATTGGACAAGGGTGGAAATATCAAAAAAAAAATCTTTCAGGAAAACGTAACGATAGTAATGTGCACATATATTTTGGTTCGAATAAAAATATTTTTGTTTATTTATTCTTCAACAAGTAATTTGACAATAAAGACTTCGAATTGGCGGTATGAAATGAGTCCCCAAACAGAAAATGAAATATGTCCCCAAATTTGGGGCTTTATTTCATTATGAAATAAATCCCTAAAAAGTAATATGAAATAACTCCCCACCGAAATGAAGGAACTCCCCAAAATAAAATGAAATAAGTCCCTAAAAACGGGGACTTATTTCATAATGAAATAAGTCCATAATTCGCAAAATGAAATAAATCCCCAAATAATTTTTTTATGTGATATATTTTTTATTCTATCTTTAAAAAAAGTGACTTTTTTCTAAATTTTTGCCCCCTTTGCCAATACTGCAGAGGTAATTCGAATTTTATTACTGCAGACACAAAAGTTCTGGATGATGAGATTTGGAAATGAGATTTTGTATTTATTGTTCATATAAACAACCGATTTTTAAATATATATACTTTCTGCATCCAAAAATCGAAATATTTTATGAATATCACAAATAATCCTTCTCCTTCCATTAAACACTATACATTTTATCAGGGTAAAATCAATGGGTGTAATGCCAAAGCTAACATTTTGTGAAATACACTCGAAGCACTCTTGATTGTCCTTATTAAGTCCATCAAATTCTGGTTCTTCATTAAGTTCTTGCTGAGAAAGGTGAAACACAAAGATGTATGTTTATGTATACTGTAATACATGGACAAATAAAGTACTTGAAAGAAAATTGAGTAGTTGTGTTTAAATATGTAGTTATTTTGGACTCAAACAAAAAATTCGCGCGAATTTTTTGTTTGAGTCCAAAATAACTACATATTTAAACACAACTACTCAATTTTCTTCCAAATACTTAATATCATTATAGATTTATTAAATATATTGAAGTAATAAGTGTTCGAATGAAAATTGTTTAGTTGTGAAAATAGGAAGACATTTTGGAATAGTTGTTGAAATTGAAAATTCGCGCGAATTTTTTGTTTGAGTCCAAAATAACTACATATTTAAACACAACTACTCAATTTTCTTCCACATACTTGATATCATTATAGATTTATTAAATATATTAAAGTAATAAGTGTTCGAATGAAAATTGTTTAGTTGTGAAAATAGGAAGACAGTTTGGAATAGTTGTTGACAAAAATAAATTAATATTTTTTTGTTTATTTTTGTCAACAACTTATTTTTAACATTATTTTTGTCAACAATTTATTTTGCATACACCTTATTAAATACACTTTGATTCAAATTAGAAATATAAATATTTTCAAATTGGTAAATTTTTATGTTTTATTTTTTATATATATGTATGTATATTTACCTCTTGCTGTTGCCGCTGTCTCTTCTGAGTAACCTAATCTTTGTAATGGTGTTTGTACTATTTCCGACCACGGTTTATTTGCCGCCACAATCACATTTGGCCTTCGTTTCCATGGACTTCCTTTATCTATGATCAGGGATGCCTGCAGCGAGTGCACCGACTCCACCACATAGTGCAATGGTAATGATTTTGCTGCAATGAAACGGAAGAGAATACAATTTTTATTTGTTATAAAATTTAAAGGAAATTACATTCTCAGTTTTTAAGAATTAAAATTAAAATAAAGAAAAATAATATCAAATACTACAAAATAAAATTACTTGACAATTCCATTGCCAATATATTTATCAAGGCCTATATAAGGTCGGTCAGTAAGCGAATTCATACAGAAAACTTAAGTTTAATGTCATTTTTTGCCGAGGCGAAAACTAATTGTTTCGCCTTTCAATAAAAAACACAGCCAAAACACAAGACAATTTATAATTTGTAGGATAATTTACATGAAAATCTTCTTTAAACACTTGAAATAGTCCAAATGTGCTTCACAAAGGCGATATAAAAACTGAAATTGCGGGCAGAACTTCTTAAGTCTTTATTTTAATTTTAATTCTTAAAAACTGAAAATGTAATTTCCTTTAAATTTTATAACAAATAAAAATTGTATTCTCTTCCGTTTCATTGCAGCAAAATCATTACCGTTGCACTATGTGGTGGAGCCGGTGCACTCGCTGCAGGCATCCCTGATCATAGATAAAGGAAGTCCATGGAAACGAAGGACAAATGTGATTGTAGCGGCAAATAAACCGTGGTCGGAAATAGTACAAACAGCATTACAAAGATTAGGCTACTCACAAGAGACAGCGGCAACGGCAAGAGGTAAATATACATACATATATATAAAAAATAAAACATAAAAAAAACATAAAAATTTACCAATTTGAAAATATTTATATTTCTAATTTGAATCAAGGTGTATTTAATAAGGTGTATGCATCAGATACAACAACAAATATTTTACAAAAAACAACATTGTTGTTATAAAAAATGAATTGTCATGTTGACAATAAGTTGTTGACAAAAATAACCAAAAAAATATTAATTTATTTTTGTCAACAACTATTCTTTGAGGAATAATTAATGAATTTGTGTATTCTTGGGTTATTGGCGGTTTTATGTCAATGAAAAATAAAGTTTACGACCTGGTCGCGATTAATTTTAACCTTCCCACAAGCAGCCCATGGCTCCTTGTGATGTTTATTTATACCATTCACCACTCTGTGGTACAGGGTATTATGTCTTTGTGCATATGTTTGTAACAGGCAAAAGGAAACGAGATAGACACATGGTTCCTTTTGAGAATATGCATAGAATCACATTCTGAGTCGATTTATGCATGTCCGTCCGTCTGTCGATGTTAAATTGTAAACAAAGTACAGGTCGCATTTATACTTCGAATTGGATGAAATTTGGCATAGGTCACTTATTTGGCCCAAGGACGAACACTATTGAAATTGGGAAAAATCGGTTCAGATTTAAATATAGCTCCCATATATATTTTCGTCCGATTTAATGTAAAAGGTCCCTATATAACATTCGATTTGCACGAAATTTGGTACAGGGTAATGAATTAGGTCTAGAATGATGTGTGCAAATTTAGACTGAATTAGGTCCAGATGATAAATCGGACGAAGATATACATAAGAGCTATATCTTAATCTGAACCGATTTTCACGAAACTTTGTACACATCATTCTAGACTTTATTCAATACGCTATGTCAAAATTCATGCAAATGAAACATTTACATTAAATCGGACGAAGATATACATAAGAGCTATATCTAAATCTGAATCGATTTTCACGAAACTTTGTACACATCATTCTAGACTTTATTCAATACGCTATGTCAAAATTCATGCAAATGAAAAGATTTTCAGAGACTTTGGTGCACCATTTACCTAAAATCGGGCGAAACTATATATGGGTTCTACATCTAAATCTGAACCGATTTTACGCTATGCCAAATTTCGTGCAAATCGAATGATATATAGGTACTTTGATACACCATTTACCTTAAATCAGACAAAAAATTTATATGGCTGCTATATCTAAATCTGAACCGATTTTCCCAATTTCGTCCTTGGGCCGAATAAGTGATCTGTGCCAAATTGCATGCAATTCGGATTATAAATGCGACCTATACTTTGTTTACAATTTAACATGGACAGACAGACAGACATGCATAAATCGACTCAGAAAGTTATTCTATGCATATTTTTAAAAGAAACCATGGATCTATCTCGATTATTTTTGCCTGTTTCAAACATATGCACAAAGACAAAATACCCTGTACCACAGTGTGGTGAAGGGTATAAATATTCTTAAAAATTCACGCTTATTATAGACAGTCAAATAAATATTTTTAAAAATCCAAGCATAGGATAGACGTTTTTTAAATAGATAAATAAAATAAATGAAATATTTTTAGAAAATTCCAGCTTAGGACAAAGTTCAACAAAATACTCTTACAAAAGAATTTTCAAATCCACTCTAAGGATTATTTGTGAAAAATTATTATTTGTATACCCTCCACCATAGTATGGAGGGTATATTAGTTTTGTTTTTCCGTTTGCAACGCATCGAAATAGCCGTTTCGACCCTATAAAGTATATATATTCTTGATCAGGGTAGAATTCTAAGACGATTTAAGCATGTCCGTCTGTCTGTTGTCATCACTCTAGCGTCTAAAACTCCACTCTTAGGAATTGAGATATATAGCTAAAATTTTGCACAGAGTCGTCTTTTGTCTGCAGGCAGGTCAAGTTCGATGATGGTCCAGGTTAAGGCAGGTTAAGGCATAGCCCCCATATATGGGTACCCTCCAATTTTCCATATTTTGAGGTTCGTGAGCGTGTTTTTCAACTGAATTCGCTGAAATTTGGTACTTTGAGTTCTTATTGGGTAGCAAATCTCCCTACTAAAAATTTGCTACATTGGGTTCTTATTGAGTACTTAATGTATTCACAAAAAAATATTAATATAGGTCCACTTTTTCTGGTAGTCCCCATATAACGGTACCTACTAATATTCAGTATTTGGGTGGTTATGATGTATTTTTCCGCCGAATTAGCTGTAATATAGTATTTCGAGTTCTTAATAGGTACCAAATCTCCCCACAAAAAATTATGAATATAGGTCAATTTTTCGGATAGCCCCCATATAAGGGTACCCCTAGTTTACCTTTGGGGGTACCCTTATATGGTCCCCCAAATTTTCGGTATTTTGAAGTTCTTGAGTGCGTTTTTTACCCGAATTCGCTGAAATTTGGTACTTTGAGTTCTTATTGGATAGCAAATGTCCCCACCAATAAAATATAGGTCAATTTTTTCGGATAGGATAAGGGTTCCCTCCAATTTTCGGTATTTTAGAGTTATTGAGCGCGTTTTGCAACCGAATCCGCTGAAATTTGGTGCATTGGGTTCCTATTTGTTGCCAAATATCTAAACTAAACATATGTCTACTTTTTCCCCCAATTTTCGGTATTTTGAAGTTCTTGTGCGTGTTTGTCAATCGAATTCGCTAAAAATTTGGTATTTTGTAGTCGTATATGGTAGCAAATCTCCCTACCAAAAATTATTAATATTCACCCCATTTTAGGGGTAGTCCGTCCGTCTGTCCATGTTAAATTGTAAACATAGTACAGGTCGCATTTATGATCCGAATTGGATGAAATTTGGCACAGCTCATTTGTTTGGCCCAAGGACGAACGCTATTGAAATTGGGAAATATCGGTTCAGATTTAAGGTAAATGGTGTACCCAAGTCCCTTTATATCTTTCGATTTGCACGAAATTTGGCATAGCGTACTGAATTAAGTCTAGAATGTTGTGTGCAAAGTTTCGTGATAATCGGTTCAGATTTAGATATAGCTCCCATATATATCATCGTCCGATTTAAGGTAAATGGGGTACAAAGTCCCTATATATTTTTCGATTTGCACCAAATTTGGCATAGCGTACTGAATTAAATCTAGAATGATGTGTGCAAAGTTTCATTCAAATCGGTTCAGATTTAGACATAGCATAGCTTCCATGTATAATAAATAATCAATGGATGCCTGGTTGATATTACATTTTAAACAGCGAAGCATACCAAATAGCGTGCGTAAAGTTTGCTTAAAATCTATGGAATAGATTGAAGAATGGCATGTGTAAGGATTGATGTTAATCTGTTTACTTATCTTATCTTAAATTATGCAGCTCTACTCATCTTTTATTATTCTTTACATCCAACTAACCCATTTTTCACCCCATCTCCTTCTAGGTCACCCTCTGACAAATTTGCCGCAGTTCATATAAAAATCCCCTCGCTTTCCCCGGCGGTGATATACCCGAAGATTTTGGTCGTAAATTCGTAAATTTTCACCCCAAGCTGCTAACTTTTGTGGGTGCCCCACCGGTTGGGGTTAACAATGATATGGAACATAATATGGGTACTGAAGCGCTGGTGGCAGCAGCAGTATATCATATTCACAATTTTCCAATCAAAGGACACGTACGCGCACAGGTTTTGATCCAGAAATGGAATTGCCGCAGCTACAGAAAATGTTTCAGGAAAATCGCCATCCATCAAGGCAGCCGATACAGGCCTATGTGGTGCAATTGAATGCCTTGGAATCGCGCCGTGGCCGCAAGCCATTGGATATCAATAATGTCGTGTATTGGTTTAAGAATACCCGGGCCGCCCAGAAAAGTGCTGATATGCGTGGTGGATTTGGTGCCACGCAGGCAGCCATGAATGGTCAAATGGTACAAACATGGGGTGGCAGCAGCACCGGAGCATAAGCAACAAATTATGGTTATGGAGCAACAAATTATGGTTACCAGCATGAGTAACGTCTCGCTATCCAATGACATACATGTCATTGTCGAAAAAGGACGATGAAGATCTCGATATGGATGACGATGCTGCAGGAATGCAAGTAAACTCGACAATGTATGGCGATGACCTGTCAAATATTTCAAATGAAGAACGTCGCAAACGGGATCGTACATTTATCGATCCCGTCACTGAGGTCTCAGCAATCAGCAATTGGATAATTCCCATACCAATTTACGTCCCTCTTCACCGAAACCCACATCCTTGAAAAAGGACGATGAAGATCTCGATATGGATGACGATGCTGCAGGAATGCAATCAAATTCGTCAATGCCTGGCGATGACTTCAATATGTCTAATATTTCAAATGAAGAACGTCGCAAACGACATCGTACATTTATCGATCCCGTCACTGAGGTGTCAAAGCTAGAACAAAGTTTTGCTATAAATACACATCCATCGCATAGTGTGATTTTGAAATATACCCTTAACAATTCACGTCCTATTCACCCAAATCCACATCCTCGAAAAAGGACGACGAAGATCTCGATATGGATGACGATGCTGCAGGAATGCAAGAAAACTCGACAATGTATGGCGATGACCTGTCAAAAATTTCAAATGAAGAACGTCGCAAACGGGATCGTACATTTATCGATCCCGCACTGAGGTCTCAAAGCTAGAACAATGTTTTGCTATAAATACACATCCATCGCATAGTCTGATTTTGAAATATACCCGTAACAATTCACGTCCCTCTTCACCCAAATCCACATCCTCGAAAAAGGACGATGAAGATCTCGATGTGGATGGCGATGCTGCAGGAATGCAAGCAAACTCGACAATGTATGGCGATGACATGTAAAATATTTCAAATGAAGAACGTCGCAAACGGGATCGTACATTTATCGATCCCGTCACTGAGGTGCCAAAGCTGGAACAATGGGCTATGAATACACATCCATCGCATGGTCTGATTTTGAAATATACCGGACTATTTGAATACAATGTCCTATAGGTGATGAAAAATCCACGATTAGGACGGAGTTTAACAAGAGGGCTGGGAGTAATTTTGACTCTGTGGGGTCAAAGGTGAACTTTAGAAAATCTTTGTATTTATAATTCAAAAGCGTGGACTGCAGTAACCACTACTGATTCCTTTAGGTTTTTTAGTTTTTTTTTTATATGTTTAATTTTTTAACAAATATTTCTAAACCATCAACCTTTCCCTCTTTCTTCTCTATCATTACAGACAAAAGTTTCTCCGCTTGCAAAGTAAAAATGTACAATACTGGTTTACAAATCACAAGGCTAAATGTAAACGTCAAAATATGTCGCTGTAATATTTTAATCAATGTTCCCAGCTGGCGGGTTTGAATTCCTTTGAACATAAATATGAAGAACGTGATTAAATAAAAATAATTATGCAAAAGTTAAAAAACTAAAACGACAATATTGTTGATATTAAATAACAAACAAAAAGAAAAAAAAACAATAATTTAAGGAGTTATACATATTTAAAAACATACTGAAATAAATTATATCAATTACTTCCCCAACATTTTGTAATTTATAAAATAATTTTCTTTAAAAAAAATAAAAAAAATGCAATGAAATTCCAGCCAATTTATATAAAAATAAATTATAAAAAAAACTTTGTAGAATTATTATTTGTAAAATTATTATTATTGATCGCGCACTACACTTGTAATACCTTTGACTTGCTGTACTTTGGACGCTTGTTCACCGACTCATCCCTTGTCGATCGGTTCTCCCCTTTTATAGGGAAAGTACCACGTAAAAGTTACCTCACTATTTGTGATTTTGGACACTCATTATGTCGCTCCCACCTATTACTAGCACCTATTACCTAAGCTTGCAAACACAATTTGAATACATATCTTATTCATTATTATCAAATATACAACAACAATTAAAAGTATGAAATCTCATGGTGGGGGACGAAAACGAGAGCAGCGGGTTTCGTCGTCACAACACGATATAGGCCACAGTTATGGACCAATCTTCATGAAATTTTGCATGTATGATAGGTTCTGGTCAATGAAGACCCCTATTATTTTTGGTTAAGGTCAGTTAATATCACTGTGCTACAAAATAACAAACAATTTTTTTCAGATATCTAATGTACCAATTCTGTTTAGTTGGAGTCCCAGGACCACGAAATACCTTTGGTTTTTCTGGGTCACTTCGAAAATTAATTTTATAACGGTAAATTGAATTCATCTCATAATTTCATGTATTTTCGATGTGAAACTAAAATAACTTATTTTATTTCTAACGGATTTATATTATTCTTTTTATACCCTCCACCATAGTATGGAGGGTATATTAATTTTGTCATTCCGTTTGTAACTCATCGAAATATTGAAATATTCAATAAAGTATATATATTCTTGATCAGGGTAAAATTCTAAGATCATATAGCCATGTCCGTCCGTCTGTTGTAATCACACTATCTTCTGAAGCAATTGAGATAGGGTGCTGAAATTTTGCATAGGTTTGTCTTTTATCTGCAGGCAGTTCCAGTTCGAAGATGGGATATATCGGTACACGTTTTCGGTATTTCGGGGTTCTTGAACGCGTTACCTTTGGGGGTACCCTTATATGGTCCCCCAGATTTTCGGTATTTTGAAGTTCTTGAGTGCGTTTTCACCCGAATTCGCTGAAATTTGGTACTTTGAGTTCTTATTGGATAGCAAATCTCCCCACCAATAAAATATAGGTCATTTTTTCGGATAGGATAAGGGTACCCTCCAATTTTCGGTATTTTAGAGTTATTGAGCGCGTTTTGCAACCGAATCCGCTGAAATTTGGTACATTGGGTTCCTATTTGTTGCCAAATATCTAAACTAAAAATTATAAACAGCTCATTTGTTTGGCCCAAGGACGAACGCTATTGAAATTGGGAAATATCGGTTCAGATTTAAGGTAAATGGTGTACCCAAGTCCCTTTATATCTTTCGATTTGCACGAAATTTGGCATAGCGTACTGAATTAAGTCTAGAATGTTGTGTGCAAAGTTTCGTGATAATCGGTTCAGATTTAGATATAGCTCCCATATATATATCATCGTCCGATTTAAGGTAAATGGGGTACAAAGTCCCTATATATTTTTCGATTTGCACCAAATTTGGCATAGCGTACTGAATTAAGTCTAGAATGATGTGTGCAAAGTTTCATTGAAATCGGTTCAGATTTAGACATAGCATAGCTTCCATGTATAATAAATAATCAATGGATGCCTGGTTGATATTACATTTTAAACAGCGAAGCATACCAAATAGCGTGCGTAAAGTTTGCTTAAAACCTATGGAATAGATTGAAGAATGGCATGTGTAAGGATTGATGTTAATCTGTTTACTTATAGAAAAATATCGCATTTTGAAGTTCGTTAAATTTTATGTCAATGTTCCTTCGAAAAGATGACATCTGTAAAGATACATATGTAGAATATCCCCAAAGTGCTGTCCACTTTTTGGTTCTTACAGATTTTAGGAAAAATCCCCATTAAAAATTGCTGAAGTTTGTACTTGGTGTACATAATGGTTTACATAAATTGGTTTGTAGAATTATCGGTATATGCCCACCTTTTGATATGTTTTTTTCATTGCATGTATCTATCAGTATAACTATGGTGGATGGTATCTAAAGTTCGGCCCGGCCGAACTTAACGCTTTTTTTAAATACGACATTTTGATAGACGTTCGAATTTTCAAAAACTTTCAAACAGATCTTAAATTATGCAGCTCTACTCATCTCTTATTATTCTTTACATCCAACTAACCCATTTTTCACCCCATCTCCTTCTAGGTCACCCTTTGACAAATTTGCCGCAGTTCATATAAAAATCCCCTCGCTTTCCCCGGCGGTGATATACCCGAAGATTTTGGTCGTAAATTTTCACCCCAAGCTGCTAACTTTTGTGGGTGCCCCACCGGTTGGGGTTAACAATGATATGGAACATAATATGGGTACTGAAGCGCTGGTGGCAGCAGCAGTATATCATATTCACAATTTTCCAATCAAAGGACACTTACGCGCACAGGTTTTGATCCAGAAATGGAATTGCCGCAGCTACAGAAAATGTTTCAGGAAAATTGCCATCCATCAAGGAAGCAGATACAGGCCTATGTGGTGCAATTGATTGCCTTGAAATCGCGCCGTGGCCGCAAGCCATTGGATATCAATAATGTCGTGTATTGGTTTAAGAATACCCGGGCCGTATTTTGTAGTCGTATATGGTAGCAAATCTCCCTACCAAAAATTATTAATATTCACCCCATTTTAGGGGTAGTCCGTCCGTCTTTCTGTCCATGTTAAATTGTAAACATAGTACAGGTCGCATTTATGATCCGAATTGTATGAAATTTGGCACAGCTCATTTGTTTGGCCCAAGGACGAACGCTATTGAAATTGGGAAATATCGGTTCAGATTTAAGGTAAATGGTGTACCCAAGTCCATTTATATTTTTCGATTTGCACGAAATTTGGCATAGCGTACTGAATTAAGTCTAGAATGTTGTGTGCAAAGTTTCGTGATAATCGGTTTAGATTTAGATATAGCTCCCATATATATCATCGTCCGATTTAAGGTAAATGGGGTACAAAGTCCCTATATATTTTTCGATTTGCACCAAATTTGGCATAGCGTACTGAATTAAGTCTAGAATGATGTGTGCAAAGTTTCATTGAAATCGGTTCAGATTTAGACATAGCATAGCTTCCATGTATAATAAATAATCAATGGATGCCTGGTTGATATTACATTCTAAACAGCGAAGCATACCAAATAGCGTGCGTAAAGTTTGCTTAAAATCTATGGAATAAATTGAAGAATGGCATGTGTAAGGATTGATGTTAATCTGTTTACTTATAGAAAAATATCGCATTTTGAAGTTCGTTAAATTTTATGTCAATGTTCCTTCGAAAAGATGACATCTGTAAAGATACATATGTAGAATATCCCCAAAGTGCTGAAGGGTATCATATAGTCGGCCCAGTCCGACTTTACTACTTTCCTTACTGGTTTAGATGAAAATAGTTATCTGATTTGTTTCGTGTGTTAGGGTCGGGTAGTCGTTACGGGGAATAGTAAATGTTTACCCTACAAAGACTATTTAGCCATCTGTTTTACCAGTATCAGTCCACTTTTTGGTTCTTACAGATTTTAGGAAAAATCCCCATTAAAAATTGCTGAAGTTTGTACTTGGTGTACATATTGGTTTACATAAATTGGTTTGTAGAATTATCGGTATATGCCCACCTTTTGATATGTTTTTTTCATTGCATGTATCTATCAGTATAACTATGGTAGATGGCATCTAATGGTATCTTTTTTTAAATACGACATTTTGATAGACGTTCGAATTTGCAAAAACTTTCAAACAGATCTTAAATTATGCAGCTCTACTCATCTTTTATTATTCTTTACATCCAACTAACCCATTTTTCACCCCATCTCCTTCTAGGTCACCCTCTGACAAATTTGCCGCAGTTCATATAAAAATCCCCTCGCTTTCCCCGGCGGTGATATACCCGAAGATTTTGGTCGTAAATTCGTAAATTTTCACCCCAAGCTGCTAACTTTTGTGGGTGCCCCACCGGTTGGGGTTAACAATGATATGGAACATAATATGGGTACTGAAGCGCTGGTGGCAGCAGCAGTATATCATATCATACGCGCACAGGTTTTAATCCAGAAATGGAATTGCCGCAGCTACAGAAAATGTTTCAGGAAAATCGCCATCCATCAAGGCAGCCGATACAGGCCTATGTGGTGCAATTGAATGCCTTGGAATCGCGCCGTGGCCGCAAGCCATTGGATATCAATAATGTCGTGTATTGGTTTAAGAATACCCGGGCCGCCCAGAAAAGTGCTGAAATGCGTGGTGGATTTGGTGCCACGCAGGCAGCCATGAATGGTCAAATGGTACAAACATCGGGTGGCAGGAGCACCGGAGCATAAGCAACAAATTATGGTTATGGAGCAACAAATTATGGTTTCCAGCATGAGTAACCTCTCGCTATCCAATGACATACATGTCATTGTCGAAAAAGGACGATGAAGATCTCGATATGGATGACGATGCTGCAGGAATGCAAGTAAACTCGACAATGTATGGCGATGACCTGTCAAATATTTCAAATGAAGAACGTCGCAAACGGGATCGTACATTTATCGATGCAGTCACTGAGGTCTCAGCAATTTTGCTAGCAATTGATAATATACCCATAACAATTTACGTCCTATTCACCCAAATCCACATCCTCGAAAAAGGACGACGAAGATCTCGATATGGATGACGATGCTGCAGGAATGCAAGAAAACTCGACAATGTATGGCGATGACCTGTCAAAAATTTCAAATGAAGAACGTCGCAAACGGGATCGTACATTTATCGATCCCGCACTGAGGTCTCAAAGCTAGAACAATGTTTTGCTATAAAAACATATCCATCGCATAGTCTGATTTTGAAATATACCCGTAACAATTCACGTCCCTCTTCACCCAAATCCACATCCTCGAAAAAGGACGATGAAGATCTCGATGTGGATGGCGATGCAGCAGGAATGCAAGCAAACTCGACAATGTATGGCGATGACATGTAAAATATTTCAAATGAAGAACGTCGCAAACGGGATCGTACATTTATCGATCCCGTCACTGAGGTGCCAAAGCTGGAACAATGGGCTATGAATACACATCCATCGCATGGTCTGATTTTGAAATATACTGACGATTTGAATACAATGTCCTATAGGTGAGTTGGATTTTTATGAATTTTTGAAATGACTCATAAATGAGGGTTGTAAGAAATTTTGAAAAATTCCTTCAAATATTCCCGCTTCTTATAGTCTTTGAAAGAATATTTTTTGAAAATTCACGTTATGATAATTTTATAAAAAAAACATTAAAAAAATGCTCGCTTTAGTCCTTGAAAAAAAAATATTTAAAAAATCCCCCATTAGTATAGAAGGTAAAAATATATTTGTAAAAATCCCCACTTAGGACGGGTGGTAAACAAAAATATTTTTAAAAATACATGATACATGTCGAAAAATATGATGAAAAATCCACGATTAGGACGGAGTTTAACAAGAGGGCTGGGAGTAATTTTGACTCTGTGGGGTCAAAGGTGAACTTTAGAAAATCTTTGTATTTATAATTCAAAAGCGTGGACTGCAGTAACCACTACTGATTCCTTTATGTTTTTTAGTTTTTTTTTATATGTTTACTTTTTTAACAAATATTTCTAAACCATCAACCTTTCCCTCTTTCTTCTCTATCATTACAGACAAAAGTTTCCCCGCTTGCAAAGTAAAAATGTACAATTCTGGTTTAAAAATCGTCGGGCTAAATGTAAACGTCTAAATATGTCGCTGTAATATTTTAATCAATGTTCCCAGCTGGCGGGTTTGAATTCCTTTGAACATAAATAAAAATAATTATGCAACAGTTAAAAAACTAAAATGACAATATTGTTGATATTAAATAACAAAAAAAAGAAAAAAACAATAATTTAAGGAGTTATACATATTTAAAACCATACTGAAATAAATTATATCAATTACTTCCCCAACATTTTGTAATTTATAAAATAATTTTCTTTAAAAATATAAAAAATAATGCAATGAAATTCCAGCCAATTTATATAAAAATAAATTATAAAAAAAACTTTGTAGAATTATTATTTGTAAAATTATTATTATTGATCGCGCACTACACTTGTAATACCTTTGACTTGCTGTACTTTGGACGCTTGTTCACCGACTCATCCCTTGTCGATCGGTTCTCCCCTTTTATAGGGAAAGTACCACGTAAAAGGTACCTCACTATTTGTGATTTTGGACACACATTATGTCGCTCCCACCTATTACTGGCACCTATTACCTAAGCTTGCAAACACAATTTGAATTCATATCTTATTCATTATTATCAAATATACAACAACAATTAAAAGTATGAAATCTCATGGTGGGGGACGAAAACGAGAGCAGCGGGTTTCGTCGTCACAACACGATATAGGCCACAGTTATGGACCAATCTTCATGAAATTTTGCATGTATGATAGGTTCTGGTCAATGAAGACCCCTATTATTTTTGGTTAAGGTCAGTTAATATCACTGTGCTACAAAATAACAAACAATTTTTTTCAGTATATCTAATGTACCAATTCTGTTTAGTTGGAGTCCCAGGACCACGAAATACCTTTGGTTTTTCTGGGTCACTTCGAAAATTAATTTTATAACGGTAAATTGAATTCATCTCATAATTTCATGTATTTTCGATGTGAAACTAAAATAACTTATTTTATTTCTAACGGATTTATATTATTCTTTTTATACCCTCCACCAATGAAATATTCAAAAAAGTATATATATATTCTTGATCAGGGTAAAATTCTAAGATCATATAGCCATGTCGGCCCGTCTGTTGTAATCACACTATCTTCTGAAGGAATTGAGATAGGGTGCTGAAATTTTGCATAGGTTTGTCTTTTATCTGCAGGCAGTTCCAGTTCGAAGATGGGATATATCGGTACACGTTTAAGCATAGCTCCCATATAACAGTACCCCCAATTTTCGGTATTTTGGGGTTTTGAGCGCGTTTTTCAACCGAATACGCCTAAATTTGGTACATTGGGTTCTTATTGGGTACTTAATGCCTCCAAAAGTTATAAATATAAGTCCACTTTTTCTGGTAGCCCCCATATAACGGTACCTCCTAATTTTCAGTATTTTGGGGGGTTTTGATCGTATAGGTATCAAACCTCTCCACAAATAATTATAAATTTAGCTCAATTTTTCTGATAGCCCCCATATAAGGGTACCCTCCAAATTTCGGTATTTTGGGGTTATTAAGCGCGCTTATAAACCGAATTCCCTGCAATTTGGTATTTTGTATTTGGTGGTGGTTATATATCCACCATAGTATGGTGGGTATATAACCACCACCGTTTGTAACTCATCGAAATAATCATTTCCGACCCTATAAAGTATATATATTATTGATTCTGTCTGTTGTAATCACTCTAGCGTCTAAACAAATTAAGATAGATAGCCAAAATTTTGTATAGAGTAGCCTTTTGTCTGCAGGCAGGTCAAGTTTGGCTTTATCGGTCCACGTTTAGGCATTGGGTTTTTAGTTGGGTAATAAATGTCTCCACAAAAAATAATAAATATAGGTCCACTTTTTCTGGTAGCCCCCATATAACCGTAGCTGCTAGTATTCAGTATTTTTGGGGTTTTGTTCGTATTTTTCCGCCGAATTAGATGTAATTTAGTATTTTGAGTTCTTAATAGGGACCAAATCTCTCCACAAAAAAATATGAATATAGGTTATTTTTTTCGGATAGCTCCCATATAAGGGTACCCCCAATTTTCGGTATTTTGGGGTTCAACCGCGTTTTTCAACCGAAATCTCCATACCAAAAATTATTAATATTCACCCCCTTTTTGAGGTAGTGTTGAGTTTGGTTCTAGGACTCTGTTGTAATCATTTCACCTGCGGAGGATAACGAGATAAAAAATTATACATAAGTTCGATAATGAACTATAGCCGCATTTTGACCTAGCCCCTGTGTGGAGATTCCAGAAGGAGTGGACAGATATTCTCATCTTCGAACCTGAACTAAGTTTGGAAGAAATAATAAGATAGGCACAGGTTAAATATTGACAAGTGATTACGTATTAATGTATTGTTTAGTAAACCATTACCACACTAGAGGGCGGAATATATCGCTGATCGCTTTGAAATTTTCCATGAATTTCCAGTTATGGTAAAGGACAACACCGATAATTTTCGGTGATGACCCGATAATAATATTGGGATGAAGTGGATCGAAACCTTATTTTTGTGTTTTTTCGAGTCGATCTACATACCACAATTGAAAGCCGAACATCACAACACAACCGACGGTGAAGGGAATCTGGACAAGTAATTAGAAGGGCTGTACTGAATATTAGTAATATTTGTTGACCTATTATCTGGCTGTCTGGTGCCCACGATAACTCTCGAAAGCAGCAACCGATTTCATTCACACTTTGCATATCTTAATATTTCGTCCAAACTTAGACAGATATTCCAGAAGGAGTGGAATATCTGTCCACTCCCTCTGGTACCTCCTCCACAGAAGGTCAACATTTTCAATATTTATAATACCAATATCAGCGAATGGAATGTCAGATTTGAACCAAATTTTGCACAACCTATTACCTTTACCAAGCCTAGATTAAGTATGAAGATGGGACCCATTTATCCACTCCTTCTGGTACCTCCCCCCAAAAAATATTTTAAATATCCACGTCTATTTATACAACTCCGTATTATGTCTTTGTGCATATGTTTATAAAAGGCAAAAGGAATCGAGAGAGACCCAAGATTTTGCGCAGCCTACTGAATTTAGTCCAGTTTAATGTTCGAAGTTTTGTTGAAATCGATTCGGATTTAGATATAGCTCACATATATAGATTCGTCTGATTTTATGTAAATGGAGCTCCATACTGCCAATATTTGTCCAAATGAGAAAATATTTTGCACAGGGTACTGAATTTAGTCTAGTTTGATGTGTGCGAAGTTTTGCTGGAATCAGTTTTGATTTACATACAGCTCGCATATTTAATTTCGTCCGATTTTATGAAAATAGTATACCAAGCTCCCAATATTTGTCCGATTGAGCCAAGATTTTGCATTCCGTACTAAACTCCCAATATTAGTCCGAATTCACATAAATCTCACATATATAGTTTCTTCCGATTGTATGTAAATAGAACAAACATACCTTCCTCGGCACGAAATTTATTGGTAGGAAGAAAACAAAGCGGACCATTGTTGATATTTTTTGTGGGAAGATTTGCTACCTATGAGAATTCAAAATGCTAAATTATAATTAATTTGGTTAAAAACGTGCTAAAACTCTACCAAAGTCTTAATAATGGGGGGTACCGTTATATGTGAATTATACCGAAGCATGGGCTAGTATTCATAATTATACCCTACACAACTATGTTGTCAGGGTATTATTATACCCTACAAAAATATGTTGTCAGGGTATTATCGCTTTGTGCAGCCCCAAGAGTTTGTAACGCCGCGAAATATTGGTCCTAGACTCACCTTTATGTATACCGATCGTCATATCTCGACTAGCTGAGTTGATCAAGACATGTATGTCCGTCCTTCTGTCCATTATAATTTGTAAACACGATACAGGTCATAGTTATGGACCAATCTTCACGAAATTTTGCATGTAGGATATTTTCTGGCCAATGAAGACCCCTATAGTTTTTGGTAAAGATCGGTTAATAGTTAGGAGATGAAATGGACCAAAATCTTTATTATACCCTTCACCACACTGTTGTACAGGGTATTATGTCTTTGTGACTATGTTTGTAACAGGCAAAAATAATCGAGATAGACCCATGGTTCCTTTTGAGAATATGCATAGAATCACTTTCTGATTCGATTTACGCATGTCCGTCCGTCCGTTCGCCCATGTATTTTGGTTAACAAAGTGCAGGTCGCATTTATGATCCGATTTGGTTAAAATTTGGCACAGGTAACTTAATTGGCCCAAGGACAAACCCTATTGAAATTGGAGAAAATCGGTCCACGTTTGAGTTTCTTGAGCGCGTTTTTAGACTGAATTCGCTAAAATTTGGTACTTTGAGTTCTTATTGGGTAGCAAATCTCTCCACTAAAAATTATAAATATGGGTCCATATTTTCGGATAGCCTCCATATAAGGGTACCCCAAATTTTGCGGTATTTTGGGGGTTTTGATCGCATTTTTCGACCGAATTCGCTGAAATTTGGTACATTGAGTTCTTATTGGGTAGCACATTTCCCTACTAAAAATCATATTTATAGGTCAATTTTTTCGGATAGCCCCCATATAAGGGTACCCCCAATTTTCGGTATTTTGGGGTTCTTCGGCTCGTTTTATAACTGAATTCTCTGAAACTTTGTACATTGGGTTACTATTAGGTACCAAATTACTCCACTAACAATTATAAATATAGGTCCAGTTTTTCTGGTAGTCCTCATATATCGGTACCCCCAAATTTTTGGTATTTTGGGGGTTCTGATCGTATCTTTCGACCGAATTGACTGTAATTTAGTACGTCGAGTTCTTATTAGGTAGAAAATCTCTCCACTATAAATTATAAGTATATAGGGGGTACCCCTATGGTGCACCAAAGTCTGTATATATATATATATATCGATTTGCACGAAATTTGGCATATAGTACTGAATTAAGCCTAGAATGATGTGTGTAAAGTTTAGAGAAAATCGGGTCAGATTTAGATATAGCTCCCATATATATTTTCTTCCAATTTAATGTAAATGGAGTACCAAAGCCCCTAAATATCTTTCGATTTTCACGAAATTTGTTATGGCGTACTAAATTAGTTCTAGAATGATGTGTGTTAAGATTCGAGAAAATCGGTTCGAATTTATCTTTCGATTTCACAAAATTTGCATGGCGTACTAAATTAAGTCTAGAATGATGAAATTTGGTTCAGATTTTAATATAGCTCACTTATATTTTCGTACGATTTAATGTAAATGTTGCACCAATATTTCGAACGGGTGTCTGATTGAGATTATATTTTTAACAGTGCGGCATACTGAATCACGTGTATCATGTTTGCTTTAAGTCGATTTCCTTAAATCTGATTGAAATTAAATGTAGCATAGGTTGACATGACATGAAATTGTTAGGATACATATATACATATAGTGGTGAAGGGTATCATGTAGTCGGCCCAGTCCGACTTTACTACTTTCCTTACTGGTTTTTGTCTGATTTTCTGGTCGCTCCAAAGGCCGCAATTATGGCCCAAACCTCGAGAATTTTTGCAAGAAGAAGTGGATCGGGCCAAAGAATAAGCTCGCTTGTTTTGGTAAAGATCGGTCAATATTTTGCGGGTCAAATGGACCCTGAATTTTGTGTGAAAAATGACAAAATTTGTATTCTAAAGCATATATGTATATTTACCCCAGTATATCGAAGAGGTGTGATTAACCTTTGATTTACGAATTATATCGTCGTATGTACTCGGATGTGGGAGTTACACTTAAATATTTTCAGGTGCTTACCATACTAGAGGCGAAAATATTGCGCTGATCACTTTGAAATTTTCCATGAGTATCCTGGTATGGTCAAGGACAACGCCTATAATTTTCGGTGATGATCAGATAATAATATTGGGATGAAATGGACCGAAAACTTAATTTTTTGTGTTTGTTTGTAGGAGTCTACCCCATAAAGTAGTCCAATATTGATAATTTTAAGTAGGAGAATTTAGTATCCAATGAAAACCCAAAAGTTTCAAAATACCTAATATTGGACCGATAAATCAGTAACAAACTTCCCTGTTGTAATAGCAATGTATATGCAAAATATTAAAGCCCCATCTTAGATAGTCCGAGCTCTATTGTGATTTCAACAGACAGATGGCAATCGAAAAATGAGACTAAAATCTTCAAAATACTAAAAAGTCGACTGGACCATAATATCGGGGTTATGTTAAAACTTGCATCTATTTTGACCATTTTCTGTAGGGACATTTGTAACCCTCGTAGAATTCGAAAGGCCAAAAGTACATGCGGCTAAAACCTTGGGCTGTACCATTATATCAAATTTATTTGTTAGGAAAATAGTTTTGGAAACCTTATAAAACAAAAATTAAGCAGGATTTCTGTACATATTTAAAAACATAGACTTATGTTGAACAAATTTTGGAGAGAAATATTTTTTTCTTTACCGCTCAACTTTCGGCATTTTGAGGGCGATCATGAGGCCGGGATCATGGACATGGACTTGATAATTGTCTAAAGTGAGATGCCAGTTTCCACAAACCCCGAATACCAAATTGAAGCTTGGCGGATATGTCCGCATGATATTTCTGCCTTCTGATTTATTGAAATCTATGAAAATTTGTATGTCAATCGGATTATTTTGTGTATCATTCGTATGTACGGGAGTTTGGTGGACCATTCATCAAGACATATATCAATCAGGACCTAATTCAGTACACTTTGCAAAATTTTGTTTCAATCGGACAAAAATTGCGAGTTTGGTGCACAAGTTATCTGAAATCGGACGAAACTATATATGGAAGCTATATCTAAATCTGAACCGATTTTCTCCAATTTCAATAGGGTTCGTCCTTGGGCCAATTAAGTGACCTGTGCCTAATTTCATCCAAATCGTATCCTCAATGCGACCTGTACTTTGTTAACAAAAATACATGGACGGACGGACGGACTGACATGCATAAATCAACTCAGAATGTGATTCTATGCATATTCTCAAAAGGAACCATGTGTCTATCTCGTTTCCTTTTGCCTGTTACAAACATATGCACAAAGACATAATACCCTGTACCACAGTGTGGTGAAGGGTATGAACTATTAAATTGTTACGTTAGTTTAAATATGAAAACTGTATAGTCTCTTGGTACAGGAGTTCATAATCTTTTTGGAAATATTTAAATGAATTTATACAAAGAAGTATTTTGTTTCAATTTGCTGATTTGCTAATAATGTCTGTACAATTTTTGTTAATCCTACCCCAACCACTAAAGCTTTGAACCACATGTTAAAATTCTATAATATGAATTTTTAACCTCTCTTATAAATCATATAAATATCGAATAATGGAAGTATGGTTATATGTTAGTTACACCAAAGCATGGGCTAATATTTCCAATTTTTGAATTATTTGGGAACGACCCTAAGAAGTGGATAATTTAAGTAGGAAGATTCTGAACCCAATGAAAACCTAGTATACCAAATTGCAGTATTGAGAATCCAGGGTCTGTAAAAACATTGTTTTTAGGAATGTCTATGAAGATGCCCGTCTCCTCGTATATAAAGACTAAACTCTGCTCGTCTTCATTCTTCTTCAGCTTAACTTTACAGACTCCCCTCTTCAAGTCGCATATATAGTCTCATTTCTTCTTCGATTTAAAGACTAGCGTCTTAATCGGCTATCCTAAATTTTTTAAAGAGAGTGAGTTTAAATTTAAGTTTCGATTTTTTGTTACATATACCCGCGGTACTATATGCTGTCCTCTAGGAGGACAACAAATAGAAGAATGTTACAATATAGCATATATTTGCAAAATACTTCTATACATTCAACATATAACTTTGTTTTACCTGTGGTGTTCGTTTTAACACCAACGGACCCTGTGGTACTGTAACCGCTATGTCCCAAATTAATGTGAATAATTCACTAATTAAACGTTTACCAGTATGTGGCAAAAGACGATGGTTGTGAACACGACACAGATACAAAAATCCTATAAAATTTAGTGGCAGCATTTGGTTGAAACGTGAGGGCTTCGTTGCCACCAATGGGAGTGGATAATGTAGAGATATGAATGAATGTATGTAGTGGTTGGTAAATTAACGACTACAGTTATGGTATGGTGTTAGAGAAGTGACATTTATTAGTGGTAATTTTTGTACAGAATATTTATGATTATAATCTGAACCCAAACATACATACAATATATTCCGCAATGTGGACTATTATTGTGGATGAAAACTTGGAACGGAAATAAAGCTTAGTAAATAAAACCTAATTAAGACTAATATAGAGATGGGTCATTCCCCCATTTCAAGAATTTTGATCATTTTCGAATTATGCTTTCACGAGATCCTTGCATTTTAGGTCTATAGTGTCTTCGACAATATTACTGATAAAATATCGGGAAATATTTTGTTATAAAACTTTAACCCTCTTAAAAAAACAAAATCTCAGTTTAGGGTTAAAAGCGTACTTATTACTAGTTTTTACCCATTTTTCCCACAAGATGCCATTTTAGAAGGATGGTATAAGGAACAAAAATATTCTCCATAATTTTTATACCCTTCACCACACTGTGGTACAGGGTATTATGTCTTTGTGCATATGTTTGTAACAGGCAAAAGGAAACGAGATAGACACATGGTTCCTTTTGAGAATATGCATAGAATCACTTTCTGAGTCGATTTATGCATGCCCGTCCGTCTGTCCGTCTGCAGATGTTAAATTGTAAACAAAGTACAGGTCGCATTTATGATCCGATTTGAATGAAATTTGGCACAAGCCACTTATTTGGCCCAAGGACGAACCCTATTGAAATTGGTGAATATCGGTTCAGATTTAGATATATCTCCCATATATATTTTCGCCCGATTTAAGGTAAACGGGGCACCAAAGTACCTATATATCTTTCGATTTGCACGAAATTTGGCACAACGTACTGAATTAGGTCTAGAACGATGTGTGCTAAGTTTCGTGAAAATCGGTTAAGATTTAGATATAGCTCCCATATATAGTTCGCCCGATTTTAGGTAAATGGTATGCCAAAGTCCCTATATATCTTCCGATTTGCACGAAATTTAGCATATCGTATTCAATTAAGTCTAGAATGATGTGTGCTAAGTTTCGTGAAATGGGGTACCAAAGTCCCTTAATATCTTTCGGTTTTCACGAAACTTGGCACAGCGTAGTGAATTAGGTCTAGAATGATATGTGTTAAATTTCCAAAATCGTTGAAATCGGTTCAGATTTAGATATAGCTTCTATATCTGACCAAATGAAAAAATTAGTATAGGTTGCAGAATGACATGTTTATGGATCCAATTTAATTTTGATGGTCCTTTTAAAATGCGACGTCTGTTAGGATTCATCTGTTGAGTATACCCAAAGTGGTGAAGGGTATCATATAGTCGGCCCCGTCCGACTTTACTAGTTTCCTTACTGGTTTAGCATAAGTCACTGAACACGAGAAATCTGTATATATGTAATGTATATACCGAATATATAGTCATACATTTTGAATCAAAAATTCAAAATGTTCTTTTTCAAAGACATTTCCTAGTATTTTTTCGACTAAGTGCATTAAAGTAATATGAAACTTACTTTTAGGTATATTATGTCAACGAATAAAATATTCTACGTCAAAATCATAGGTGCCCAAAATTAAAATGCGTTAGTATGTGTGAGAGAAAACAGAACAGTACTGAACAAAATTGTGTGTACATTTTTGTGGTAGGAAAAAGTTATTGATGAATTTAATTTTTGTTATTATATAAATTAAAAGCATTATTAAAACTGTTTTTATATGAATTACAAATTGTATATGTCACAAAAATCATATAATGTTTATAAAGTAGCATATACCGAGATAATAATCATATTATAATATTAAATATTACGATAATTATCAAATATTTAATTCTTAAAAAACAGCAATTGTTCTGTTGTTTTTAAAATTTTTTAAACAAAAAATACAAAATACATTTTAAATAATAAAATAAAAATCCATAATATACTGAAACACTTTTATCCCTAAGTGTTTTTTCGTTGATTTTCTAGTTGTGCGGACACGACGTCGTGCGCGCACCCCAGCATGTGTTCATTCGTTGCCTGTCAAACAACGACTGACTGAAAGAGCATAACAATGCGTGTGAGTAGGCAGCTACTTTAAAGTATACTGATGGGCTTCATTGGTCAAAATCCACTGCAAGTCCCAAAACAAACTAGAGTAACTTCGGGTAATGTGGACCACCATTTTCTTTTTTTGATATTGTGGGCGTAACAACGGTAAAAAATAAAAACAAATTGTTTCCACAGCATTGTAGATTTGTTGGCTAATTATATTCCAGGTCAAAAATTATATATATTTGTCCATAAAAATGTTATTGCATTATATTTCAAAAAACTCTAAACTGCAAATAAAAATAACTTGGCGGGTAATGTGGACCAGTATGTGTGGGTAATGAGGATCAGTAAGTTAAAGGTAGGTTGTGGATTAATTGTGATAAATTTCAATTTATTGCACTTTTGGGTAACAATGAATGCAAAAATAAATGGGTCCATGTTTTGGAATAGCCCCCATTTAAGGGTACCACCCCATTTGCGGTATGTGAAGGTCCTTGCTTCATTATCCAACCGAGGCACCTATAATTTCGGATATCGAGTTTTCAGAGGATAGAATACCTCATCGCATATTAAATGCGCCCTTGTTTCGAACTTGTCCTCATGAAAATGTCCCACTTTTTTATAGTGGTCCACATTACCCGACATTGAATATTTTTATTTAAACATAATTATCGGCTTCAAAAATGAATAAAAATTTAAAAATAACCAAAAGTAATTACAGATAAACGTGTATTTTTGTTAAAGAAAACAAGAAAACCACATAACCTCTTTATATTCGAGAAAAACAAAATGTTCGACTATTTTACAAAATCGTTCGACTATTGTGCTAAAAAATTTTCAAATCACACTTTTACAATCAGAGCTACATTTTCACCTACTAAATTTTCAACATTGTAATTATTTATTAAAAACCAAGTTTGATGTTGGTTTTCACTAATTAGGAAAACAATTATCAAGGCGGCATTGGCATATTTCAAGCATTTTCTTAGATATGGGGGGTGGTCCACATTTGACGCATGGTCCACATTACCAGAAGTTGCTCTATATATTTATACTCAATAGTTTTTAAGAAATTAACTGTATAAAATTATATATATTAACAACAATTTTGTTGCTGACTTCAGTTAGTGTTAATACCACACCTTGCAGAAAAATGCCCAAATCTTTAATAATACTGCATGTTATGAGCCATTCACCAAAGATAAAATAATTCTACATAAAATTTCAATATTAGTTGCAAAACAAAAGTTTTTTGTATACGCTGTATTTATTAGTAAAAAATTATCTCTAATTTAATCACAGGTTAGTGATTCTATACATATTCTCAAAAGGAACCATGTATCTATGTCGTTTCTATTTGTCTGTTACAAACATATGCACAAAGCCATAATACCCTGTACCACAATTAATAATTTTTGGGGAGATTTGTTACCATATACGACTACAAAATACCAAATTGAGAATTCGGTTGAAAAACGCGCTCAAGAACCCCAAAATACAGAAAATTGGGGGTATCCTTATATGGGGGCTACCCAAAAAAAAAAATGGACCCATATTCATACTTTTTTGTGGAGAGATTAAATACTCAAAATCTCTATCTCTATATATATAAAAACTACATGTATGTTCGTCATCGCTAATCTCAAAAACCACTGCACCGAATTCCTCCAAACTTTATTTTCGTGCTGTATGGGCCGTGAGGAGTGTTTCTGTGTAGTTTGAAGTTCATCCGTCAGATGGCGCAATATTTAGTTTTTTTATGTTTTTGCACCGTAACTCAAGATCTACTGCACCGATTTTGACCAAACACTTTATGTAAGAGTTCTATGGATCGTGAGGAGTCTTGCTGTGTAGTTTGAAGTGCATCCGCCGGATGGCGCAATTTTTGCACCGTAACTAAAGATCTACTGCTCCGATTTTGACCAAACTTTATGTACATGCTTTATGGGACATGCGTGTTTCTGTGTAATTTGCGAAAATACACATGATGCTAACAAAGTAAACATATTTCAAATAAATTTTACATTTGTCATTCAGGTTTTTACAAAAAAAAAAAAAAACAACAAATACATTTTCATTTGACAATTTTTTATACTCAATCGTTTGATTTATTTATGTATATTTATGTATTTTGTTTTTATTGTTCATTCGATTCTCATTGATAGAACATAACTTTATTGTTATAACAATTCGAGTAAGTACCATTCGAATTCGAGTAAGAACCATTCGTTCAGACCCTCGATCGTCTTAGAGAAACAGGCTGTTATATTGAAATACAATGCCACGCCCATGTCCAAATATAGGTCGCCGTTCACGGCACACAAATCGTATGAGTGTGCTGTGCTCACAGCAGACACAAGAGGAGCGCGCAGAAGACAATGAACAAGCCAGGAATCGAATGCCACTTTTACGCCAATACTCTTCATAAGAAAATGGCAGAATTCAGCGTGATGCTAGAAGAGCCTCCCGAGCAGCAATACACAATAGTAATCGCATTTATTTTATGAGCCTTGCATTTAACTACGATCCAACAATTGATTATAGTGTACATCCAAATATTAACATAGGTAACATTGATCAAATGCAAAGCATACATATAAAAATTACGTGTATGTTCGTGATCGCTAAACTCAAAAACTACTGCACCGATTTTGACCAAACATGCTCTATATATATGATATATGAGGAGTGTTTCTGTTTAATTTTAATTTCGTTCTATATAGTTTCTTTGCGTTTTGCCAGATTAGAGATTGGGTGCTTAATCGACGTAGGGTGTGCCGACACCAATAACCTGTTTTCTTGAATAGCGCGTGGGAGTCAAATGGAAAAAAGAATAACTTATATAATTGAAGTAAAATTAATTTAAATCTACTTATAAAAATTAGATAAAGAACGTATAGTAACACATCAATTTGAGAAAAATACGCGAAAATCTTGAAAAGCACTTTTTAAGGAACTGCTGGGCCAATTTCCTACCATTATGTTGGACATATACAATATACCGACAATTTACAGAAAAGTTCCTTAGCCTACATGAAATATCGAATTAAAGGCAATTAATAGGGTATTTGTTACTACTACTTTGCAAAATATGGACCAAAGATAAGGAGGCTTAAAAACGCACAATAATTGCGAGCCAATTTTTCTTTGTTATAAAACCAATACATGACACATACCCACACGATATCTGAATCATTTGCTGAAACTTGAACGTATTCTAAATAGGAATCGAAACTAGCTATATTTGTGAAAAAATGTCAAACATACGTCGTTATGTTTAGGATATACCGAAATGTCCATTTAAAATGTTCAAATTACAAATACCTCAACAACTTTGCTAGCTATGGAATGTATTACTAAAACTTTTCGTATATTTAGGAAGTATATATATCTAAATTCGAATCGTACATCGATACAATTGCGCATTAGATGTTCTAGGTGTATAAGCTATATGTGCCTTTATTGTTCCTCAAATATATTTTTCATGATGTGAAAAATGTTTCCATTGAGAACGACTGCGCCAATTTTACTCACATTGTCCTCCAGTTGTTTTTAATTGCTGTGGGAAGGGGTTTATCAAAGAAAATTTTGAGAAAAACATAAAAAAGTCAGAGATTGAAGTAATCCAATGTTGTTTTACTTACACTTTTTATAATTCGAGAACGTCTGCACCAATTTTGATGATTCAAAGGACTTATGAATCGTATGTGATCAAAATAGGAATAATAAATTATCTTTTGAGGTGAGAGAAGTTAGATAAAAACTTGACCTTCTCCTGAAAAATGTTTTGTGGAATAAGTTCGACCAATTTATACACTGGAATACCACACATACTGACATAATTTAATATTTAACAATAACAATATTACTTAATATATTGGGTTATCAGTAAATCAAGGTTTACCTTCGTGAGGAAAATATTATGCGAATTTTTTTATTGCGGAAATTTGCCACAAATTAAACATTTTCTGAATTCGTTAATTTTTACCAAACCTAAATTGATGCAATTTTGATACGGCAAAACAACGTTTGCCGGGTCTGCTAGTACTAAATAAAAGTCAGTTCGGTGTAAAAATACGATCAAAACCCCCAAAATACTGAGAATTAGGAGGTACCGTTATATGTGGGCTACCAGAAAAAGTGGAGAGATTTGGTACCTTTGGTACCCTATGCAAAATTTCAGCACCATATCTAAATTCCTTCAGAAGAAGGATATTCATCACCCTATAGCAAAATTTCATGAGTTACACCAAAATTAATATACCCTCCATACTATGTGGAGGGTATAGAGATTATATCCTGATATTAACAATTTTTGGTAGATATATATACCAAATTTCAGCAAATTTTGTTGAAAAATACGGAAACTTGTGGGTACCCTTAAATATGGCTATCCGACAAAATGGAACTATATTCATAATTCCTTGTGGGGAGATTTGGTACCTATTAAGAACTCAAAATATTAAATTACAACCAATTCTGCGAAAAATACGATAAAAACTCCCAAAATACTGAAAATTAGGAGGTACCTTTATATGGAGAGTACCGGAAAAATTGGACCGATAATTATAATTTTCAGTGGATATATTTGGTATCCAATAAGAACCCAATGTAGAAAATTTCAGCGAATTCGGTTGAAAAGCGCGCTCAAGAACCCCAAAATACCAAAAATTTGGAGGTACCCTTATATGGAAGCTATGCCTAAACGTGGACCGATAAAGCCCATCTTCGAACCTGACCTTCCTGCAGACAGAAGACGACTCTACGCAAAATTTTGGCGATATATTTCAATTCGTTTAGACGCTAGAGTGATTACAACAGACGGACAAAATTATATGGCCTCCATACTATGGTGGAATGTATAAAAATGGGTGAAAATTTGTTAAAGCCAACGCTTTTTTTGTGTTCATTTCTGATTTATGGCTAAACTACACAACGCACGCACAAAACTAATGTATGATTTTTCGATATAATCACTGCATCCACCCAAAAAGGATGCTGACATTTTGAAGTCGGATTTTCGGTGTTTTTTTTTTTTTTTTTTTTAATTTCTCTTATAATCAGGACACGCAACTAGATAAGAGACTAAACTGATTATGGGATTGTAGAACTCGTGAGTTTGCTTCGTTTAGTGTATAACTCATGAATGTGCTCACCGTAGCTTATTAGCAATTGGGTTCCAAAAATGTAAATTTGCTGTGTAAATTTTTATAAAAAACCAATTTTTTGAATCTATATTTAAGAAAGTCCATTTAAATGCCGTGGAAACCCGCGTGATTTCAGTTTTTTTTTACGTGTTGGATCTAATGAGCCCAGCCATGTTCGATTCCGCCCAATAAAACGACGGATATAGTTACCTTCAATGTAGGAAAAACGGAAAAATCTTATTTTGACAAAATCGCGTATATAACGCGTTTTTCTTCGAATTACATTCATGCTTGTATTATCATATTGGCGAATCTGTGTAAAAATAAGTCAAAACACATCGATACGCAAATAATATGCCTATTTTATCCAAAATTGATTGTGGCAGCACATCCGCGGTTGTTAACCAATTATTTTAAAATAGATGAACTTTTGTGTATTTTCATTGGAGATTACTGAAACGCAAATTGAATGCTTTTTAATATTGATCATTTTTATTTATTGTAAGTGCAATATATTTAGTCGTTTTTACAGTCGAAACTATTATCAGATAAATCTACCGATATTTAACAATCATCTAAAAGAATTTGAAGACGAAAGCGTCGCATATTTTAGAAGACTAAGGCAAAACCGTATTCCTTTAACCATACTAAAATATCAAAAATTGAAAAAATAAAAACATTTTGTGGCAATTCAAAAATAAATTTATTTTATTTTCAGATATTTTCATGTTTTCAAAAACCCATACGCATGCCATTCTGAAATCGATTAGAGATTGCATGTCAATCAGATATGCGCCATTATTTAAAATCAAGCAAAATAATATATGTAGAGCTATATGTAAATCTGGACCTAATTGATTAATTGGTATGCTGCTGTATTAATCTGGGGGTTTGAGGCACCATTTACATAAAATCGGACGAAACTATATATGGGAGCATTATCTAAATCTAAGCCGATTTTCTCTAATTTAAATATAAAAGTCCTGGACCCTGAACTTTCGGGGAATTAAGCACTTAATTGTTGGCATAAGTCTAATTATTAGTTATATAAAGGTCCGCGTGTTTTTCATTGCATCGAAAGTTTTTATCATCATAACTTAATGTAATGTACTTCTAAATGGTGTTGAAAAATTTATTCGACCAACCGAAAGGAAATCTTTATACTCTATATTATCAAGATCATAGAAACCATACGTTTATGCCCAACAACTGTAGTTATAAGTTAGACAATTAATTTATGTAAATCAAATGAAAAAAGGGAATATATGTCCACTCTGTCTAGTATTTTATTCACAAAATCAAATCAAATTGTTGGTTAATTTATGTTTATCATGTACTCAAACCAATTATTGAACGGCTTCCTCCATTCCAATTGACAAACCTCCAAAATGCTCTTAACACTTCAACATAACCCTCTGGCGAGCTAAATCTTTGACGCCGCATATATTTTTTTAACAATTCATTGGGTTTCAAGTCAGGGTAGCTGATCCATAAATTTTACCATTTGCTTCGAAGTACTTCTTCAACGAATAACTTTTTTTATACCCTCCACCATAGTATGGAGGGTATATTAATTTTGTTTTTCCGTTTGTAACTCATCGAAATAATCATTTCCGACCCTATAAAGTATATATATTCTTGATCAGCGTAAAATTCTAAGACGATCTAAGCATCTCCGTCTGTTGTAATCACTCTAGCGTCTAAACGAATTGAGCTAGATCGCCAAAATTTTGCACAGAGTCGTCTTTTGTCTGCAGGCAGGTCAAGTTCGAAGATGGGATATATCGGTCCACGTTTAGGAATAGCTCCCATATAAGGTTACCCCCAAATATTCGGTATTTTGGGGTTCTTGAGCGCGTTTTTCAACCGAAGTCGCTGAAATTTGCTACATTGGGTTCGTATTAAATGTCTCCACAAAAAATTATAAATATAGGTCCATATTTTGGGATAGCCCCCATATAAGGGTACCCCCAATTTTGCGGTATTTTGGAGGGTTTGATCGCATTTTTCGAACGAATTCGTTGAAATTCGGTACTTTGAGTTCTTATTGGGTAGCAAATCTCTATACTAAAATTATAAATATAGGTCAATTTTTTCTGGTAGCCCCCATATAAGGGTACCCCCCAATTTTCGGTATTTTAGGGTTCTTGAGCGCGGTTTTCAACCGAATTCCCTGAAATTTTGTACATCGGGTTCTTAACGGGTACCAAATGCCCCCACTAAAAATTATAAATATAGGTCCACTTTTTCTGGTAGCCCCCATATAAGGGTACCTCCCAATTTCCAGTTTTTGGGGGGTTTTGGCCTGATTTTTTCACCGAATTTTATTTAGGGGATCTTGAGCGCGGTTTTCAACCGAATTCCCTGAAATTTTGTACATCATGTTCTTATCGGGTACCAAATGCCCCCACAAAAAATTATAAATACAGGTCCACTTTTTCTGGTAGCCCCCATATAAGGGTACCTCCCAATTTCCAGTTTTTCAACC
This sequence comes from Musca vetustissima, assembly GCF_032173495.1. Lineage (NCBI taxonomy): Eukaryota > Metazoa > Arthropoda > Insecta > Diptera > Muscidae > Musca > Musca vetustissima. The sequence continues at coordinate 7,594 of NW_026886714.1, read as the reverse complement.
GAATTGCAATTTGGTATTTGTAGTCGTATATGGTAACAAATATCCCTACCAAAAATTATTAATATTCGCCCCCTTTTGGGGTAGTCCCCCATATAGCCCCCTTTTTATACCCTCCACCATAGTATGGAGGGTATATTCCGTTTGTAACTCATCGAAATATTCCGTCTTGATCAGGGTAAAATTCTAAGGCGATCTGTGTCCGTCCGTGTCCGTCCGTCTGTTGTAATCACGCTATCTTCTGGGAATTGAGATAGGGTGCAGTTTTTGGGGGGGGGGGGGGGTTTTGCCTGATTTTTTCACCGAATTGGCTGTAATGTAGTAATTTGAGTACTTATAGGGTAGCAAATATCTCCACAAAAAATTATAAATATAGGTCAATTTTTTCGGGTAGCCCCCATATAAGGGTACCCGCAATTTCCGATATTTTGAGGTTCTTGAACGTGTTTTTCCACCGAATTCGCTGAAATTTGGTATTTTGTAATCGTATATGGTAACACATCTCTCCACCAAAAATTATTAATATTCACCCCTTTTTAGGGGTAGACGCCATATAACCCCCTTTTTTATATTAAAATAGTTATCTGATTTGTTCCGTGTGTTGCGGTTGGGTAGTCGTTACGGAGAATAGTCAATTTTTACCCTACAAAGACGATTTAGCCATCTGTTGCAAGAATTCCGCCGTCTAAAGATATTGTGATAAAAAACTCAAATATGACGATAATGAAATATATTGGTAGACATATAGGCATCTCCTCAATATATTGATACCTCCTGAAGGAAAGAATTGAGATAAACAATTAATATATTGGGTTCAAAATGGTATACACCTGACATTAATTAGGCATAGCCTTCATATAATGATATCCCCAAATATTCACTATTTCCTACACTATGTAATCAATATTGGTCCTCTTTAGGCATATCCTTTGTAATCTAAATTACAGTAGTTTGAGGATTTTATACTCTACCATGCGTTATCAATATCAGTCCACTTTATGGATCTTACAGATTTTAGGAAAAATCCCCATTAAAAATTGCTGAAGTTTGTATTTGGTGTTACACGAATCGGTTTGTAGAATTATCGGTATATGCCCACTTTTTGGTATGTTCCCTATATTTTCATTGCATGTATCTGTCAGTATAACTATGGTGGAGGGTATCCAAAGTTCGGCCCGGCCGAACTTAACGCTTTTTCACTTGTTGGTTTTTGGCTCGTCTTTGAATATACATTCTGGCGGTCGCCAGATTGCTGATTTGTTTAGGGCCATACTATGATCGTAAGGTAGATATATTCTTGATCAGAATAAAGTATGACGATTTACGATAAATATCTCAATCGTGAAGATAGAATTTTAAAATATCGTTTGGTATTGAAAATGGTCCACGTTTTCCTAATGCTTCCATAGAATGACACTTCTAAATTTTCGTTATTTTGATGGTTTTAGGCGAAGTGGGTTAATATTATATTCCAGGTTTTTGGAAATTGACTTAGCCGCCTTATAAAAGTCCCACCTATTTCCGGTATTACAACGATTTTAGCCTTTTTTCGAAACGAAGTGGCTTTAATTTGGAATTCGGTGATTCTCGAAAAAATTACTTTTTTTAAATATGCATTTATATTTGGGCATAATTTGTCATTCCGAGGTCTTGCTTTTTAAGAAAGGGGCTTTTAAAGAAAGAAAGGATCCAACGAGAACAAATATATTTTATGGCAAGGTGTTCATGCAGTATAGAATGCATACTGCAACTCTTGAATTAGCTGTTCACATATGGATTCAATGTTCTCTGGGGGCAATTATCGTTGTTGAATGACCTTCTGCTTTCAGGGATCTTCGGCCACGGTTTAATTTTGTAATAGTGTATGATGCATCATACAAAATTATTTATGTTAATCGATGCACTCTTGAAATGCATCACTTTATCATCAGCAAGCACTTATTTAATAACTATATCAAAAATTAGATTCACAACAATCATAAATTTACAATTCCGATTCAAAATTAAGATTGAATAAAAATCGAATTTAAATACAATCAATTAATATCTTACAATTAAACCAAAATTAAATAAAATTTATATTTCCACAAAATGTTAAATATATATACACTATAATTATAATTTCAGTTTTCCAAAATTGCCCCTTTAGCCAAAAACATATTTATATTTATGTAAACTCATAAACAATAAACATGGAAAACATAATAAAATACATATATATATATATATATTTTTGTGTAAAACAAAACATAAACATTTCCTCCACCTCCATTCCCACTCTATGTATCGGACAATGAAAACAATGAATAAATTTGTGATGCCAGGACATATCCATTGATCATCATTATGTGATGCTGTGATAATAATCACACACAAAAAATACAATACAAAGCACAGAGTAAAAGTACATGTTCATAATAAAGAAAGAAAAACATAATAACATACACACAGGGAATGGGGGAAGATACAACAATAAAATTGTAAGTATTTCATTTATGTGGGAGTGTGTATGTGTGTGGTTGAGAGTGTCATTAAATGTTGTAATCGGTAAAGGGGACTTACAGACAAATAAAGAGTTTATGTTATTCTTGTAATGGACATTAAGATCTGATTTTTATATCCTTCACCACACTGTGGTACAGGGTATTATGTCTTTGTGCATATGTTTGTAACAGCCAAAAGGAAACGAGATAGACACATGGTTCCTTTTGAGAATATACATAGAATCACTTTCTAAGTCGATTTATGCAAGTCCGTCCGTCAGTCTGTCCATGGTAAATTTTAAATAAAGTACAGGTCGCATTTATGATCCGAATTGGATGAAATTTAGCATAAGTCACAAGGACGAACACTATTGAAATTGAGAAAAATCGGTTCAGATTTAGATATAGCTCCCATATATATTTTCGTCCGATTTAATGTAATGGTGTATCAAAGTCCCTATATATCATTCGATTTGCACGAAATTTGGCATATAGCAGTGAATTAAGTCTTGAATGATATGTGTTTAGTTTCGGGAAAATCGGTTCAGATTTAGATATAGCTCCTACATATTTTTTCTTCCGATTTTATGTAACTCAATAATTTTGTTACTGGCAATACTCATTTAAATCGGTTCAGATTTTGATATAGCTTCTACATATATATTTTTCCGATTTTACACAAATTTAACGCAAATTTTGCATATCGTACTGGAGTTAGTATAACCTAGAAGTTAGATATAAATGCTTCATCAATCGGCACAAAATTTTGCTCTACGTACTGAAGTTACTATAATAAAACGTGTGGCAAGTTTTGTTGAAATCGGTTTAGATTTCGATATAGCGTATATATCCATATATATATAATAGAAACAAATTTGTTTTTTTGTTTGTATGTTACCGATAGACGTAAAAACTGAACATATGTTAATGAGATTTATACAGTATGTCGTGTCATGTCCTGAAAGTAACATAGGCTAGATACACTTCAAAAATTCCGCGTGGATGCAGAGATATAGCATCAATAGTAAACATACCTCAAAATTTCGGAACATGTAATATGCGTATATCTTAAGAACGGTTACAGATACCGTCTTCAAAATTTGTCTGAATAACGTAGGTGTAAATACACAACATCGATACAAAAATGAGCGTGGTACGATTAGTGGAAACCGTTGCAATTAAATAATCTACATCTAAAAATAAACAATGTTTCGTTTCTACACTCAAAAACCGCTAAACTAATTTTACTGAGATTTTCACCAAACGTCATGCCATGGATTAATGGATTTTACCGAAATTTTCGCAGTAAGTCAGGCCATCCAATGGAAGTAAGATAGGCTAGGTATACTTCCAAAATTCCGAATTGATGCGTACTTATCTTAGCTATGAACTATTATTTCTTAGCTATGAACTAATACTACATTTCTATGAATATATCCTAACTTTAAGAAGGCATATATCTTCAATTAATTCGTTTATAAATATGTATATGATACTCAGGTAATTAAATACCCAGCCATATATGATCAAGAATTAAAAAATTGATCCAAATCAAGATTAATAGACTCATAATATTTTGTCCAACTGCGTATCATTATCAGTAGCGACAATAACCACACTTCAGTAATCCCGCTAACGTCTGCCGTTTTCCATCTCTCCATTGTCGTGCTCATACAGATGTTGGAATAAAAATTGTGTAAAATGAAAAATATTGACATTTTAGTTTTTACATTTTGTCAGTTTTAGAAAAAAATCAATTTGAGGCTTTTTGAATTTCAACAATTCTACTACTATTCTAGAATATGACTTTAAGTTCAATAACAGTATGTATCAGCAATATATGAGAGATATCTAAAAACGAAATGCGGATTGTGGTAAATGTTATACTAATATTTAATCTGTATCATCATAGCTGAGCTTAAAACAAAATATGTCCATTACTAGAAAAATAAAGCTTTGTTGATCAAACGAACATAACTAAAACTATTCATTCGAGAATGTGCGGAGGAAATGACGAACTAAAATTACATTGTTAAACTTGATCTAGATTTATTAAAAATAATAAAGTATAAAGGTGTGCGGAGTTAGGATTAAGTCAGGTACTTCGCTAATTAGCCGCCTTTTATGAAAAAGGACAAACGTCTGACTTTTTATATCCTCCACCATAGTATGGAGGGTATATTAGTTTAGTTTTTCCGTTTGTAACGCATCGAAATAATCATTTCCGACCCTATAAAGTATATATATTCTTGATCAGCGTAAAATTCTATGACGATTTAACCGAATCCGCCGAAATTTGGTACTTTGAGTTCTTATTGAGTAGCACAATGCCCATACCAAAAATTATAAATATAGGTTAATTTTTTCGGATAGCCCCCATATAAGAGAACCCCCCAATTTTCGGTATTTTGGAGATCATGAGCGCGTTTTCAACCGAATTCGCTTAAATTTGGTACATTGTGTTCTTAATTAGTGCCAAATATATACACAAAAAATTATAAACATCGGTCCACTTTTTCTGACAGCCCCCATATAAGGGTACCACCCAATTTTCGGAATTTTGAAGTTCTTGAGTGCGTTTTCCAACCGAATTCGCTGAAATTTGCTACATTGGGTTCTAATTTGGTGGCAAATATCTAAACTAAAAATTATAAACATCGGTCCACTCATAGCCCCCATATAAGGGTACCCCCAATTATCGGTATTTTGGGGTTCTTGAGCGGATTTTTCAACCGAATTTGCTTAAATTTGGTGCATTGGGTTTTTATTTGGTGCCAAATATCTAAACTAAAAATTATAAACTTCGGTCCACTTCTTCTGATAGCCCCCATATAAGGGTTCCCCCCATTTTCGGTATTTTGGGGTTCTTGAGCGCGTTGTTCAACCGAATTTGCTGTAATTTGGTATCTTGTAGTCGTATGTGGTAACAAATCTCCCTACCAAAAATTATTAATATTCGCCCCCTTTTTTTGATAGTCCCCATATAACCCCCTTTTTATACCCTCCACCATAGTATGGAGGGTATATTAGTTTTGTTTTTCCGTTTGTAACGCATCGAAATAATCATTTCCGACCCTATAAAGTATATATATTCTTGATCAGCGCAAAATTCTATGACGATTTATTCATGTCCGTCTGTTGTAATCACTCTAGCGTCTAAACGAATTGAGATAGATCGCTAAAATAGAGTCGTCTGCAGGCAGGTCAAGTTCGAAGATGGGATATATCGGTCCACGTTTAGGCATAGCTCCCATATAAGGGTACCCGCCAATTTTCGGAATTTTGAGGTTCTTGATCTCGTTTTTCAACCGAATTCGCTGAAATTTGGTACTTTGAGTTCTTATTGGGTAGTACATGGCCCCACCAAAATTATGAATATAGGTCAAATTTTCGGATAGCCCCCATAAAAGGGTACCCCCAATTTTCGGTATTTTTGGGTTCTTGAGCGCGTTTTTCAACCGAATTTGCTGCAATTTGGTATTTTGTAGTCATATATGGTAACAAATCTCTCTACCAAAAATTGTTAATATTCGCCCCCTTTTTGGGGTAGTCCTCATATAACCCCCTTTTTATACCCTTCACCATACTGTGGTACAGGGTATTATATCTTTGTCCATATCTTTGTAACAGGCAAAAATAATCACTTTCTGAGTCGATTTATGCATGTCCGTCTGTCCGTCCGTCCATGTATTTTTGTTAACTAAGTACTGGTCGCATTTATGATCCGATTTGGATGAAATTTGGCACAGGTCACTTAATTGGCCCAAGGACGAACCCTATTGAAATTGGGAAAAATCGGTTCAGATTTAGATATAGCTCCCATATATATTTTCGTCCGATTTAATGTAAGTGGTGCACCAAAGTCCCTTTATATCTTTCGATTTGCACGAAATTTGGCACAGCGTAATGAATTAGGCCTAGAATGATGTGTGTTAAGTTTCATGAAAATCGGTTCAGATTTAGATATTGCTCCCATATATATTTTCGTCCGATTTAAGCTAAATGTTATACCAAAGTCCCTTCATATTTTTCGGTTTGGACGAAATTTGGCGCAGCATAATGAATTGCAGAATGACATGTTTATGGATCCAATTTAATTTTGATGGTCCTTTTAAAATGCGACGTCTGTTAGGATTCATGTGTTGAATATACCCAAAGTGGTGAAGGGTATCATATTGTCGGCTCCGTCCGACTTTACTACTCTCCTTACTGGTTTATATTAAAATAGTTATCTGATTTGTTCCGTGTGTTGCGGTTTGGTAGTCGTTACGGGAAATAGTCAATTTTTACCCCACAAAGACTATTTAGCCATTTGTTGTAAGCATTCCGCCTTCTAAAGATATCGAATAAAAAAACTCAAACATGACGATAATGAAATATATCGGCAGACATTTAGGCATCTCCTCAATGTAGTGATACCTTCTGAAGGAAAGAATTGAGATAACCAATTAAAATATTGGGTTCAAAATTGGCATATACCGGTCATTAATTAGGCATACCCTTCATACAATGATATCCCTAAATATTCACTATTTCCTACACTATGTAATCAATATTGGTCCACCTTTAGGCATACCCTCATATAACTTTGTAATCTAAATTACAGTAGTTTGAGGATTTTATACTCTACCATGAGTTATCGGTATCAGTCTACTTTTTAGATCTTACAGATTTTAGGAAAAATCCCCATTAAAAATTGCTGAAGTTTGTATTTGGTGTACATAATGGCTTACATAAATCGGTTTGTATATTTATCGGTATATTTGGTATGTTCCCTATATTTTCATTGCATGTATCTGTCAGTGTAACTATGGTGGAGGGTATCCAAAGTTCGGCCTAGCCGAACTTGACGCTTTTTCACTTGTATATATTAAAATAGTTATATGATTTCTTTGGTGTTCGGGTTTGGTTCTAAGACTCTGTTGTAATCATTTCAATTGCGGAAGATGAAAGATACCAGAAGGAGTGGACCGATATTCCCCATGTTCGAACTTGAACTAATTTTTGAAGAAATAATAAGATGGGCAAAGTTTGGACCAAATCAGAAATTTTTGAAACAAATTTGGTCCAAAGAAACATGGGGTCTAGGACCAATATTTAGAACCAAAATCGGT